>NC_140189.1:7522657-7710157 GCF_965226575.1 Pagrus pagrus | reverse complement strand
ACCAGGGAGGAGGGAGGGACAGAGGGGGGCGTGGGCAGGACGAGACATGAAGGCATCTGATTGGTTCTTTCCACTCGCAATGAGAGGCAGGGATTGGTCAGAGTTTGGTCCCTGATTTGTCTCTGTCTTGTCTCTGTCTTGTCTGTCTCTGAGGACAGCTGTTGTATTTACCCTCCTCCGTGTCTCTGATCCGTCCGTCCCTTCGTCTCGTCGTTTAACTCCCTCTCATCTCTTCGTCGTCTCGTTTGCTTTGAAAGCGAGCGCTGAGGGTCGGAGGCCAACTCCAACATGTCCTCCTCCTTTTTTCCATTTTTAATAGAGACGTGCTAGATGATTTATTCAAATGACAAACCTCTCGTCTCTCGTCTCTCTGTGTCTGTCCTGAGGTATTAGTCACTGGCTGCTAATGTCAGATTACTTTACTAGCCATTCTGCTCTTGATAAATGACTGAGACAGGCAGTAAAAAATAGATCAAAACCACTGGGATGAGGCAAAGGAGGAGGAGGAGGAGGAGGAAGGAGCAGAGAGGCTGTTAAATCATTTCCCTCCGCCGCCCGACAGGCCTCGGAAAATGCCACCCATTATTCCTGTGCTCGGGCTAATCAAAGCTTCAGGAGTGATTAGAGAGAGCGGCGGCAGCAGCTCCTCCTTCCTCCACCTTAACAAGCCATTATCGCTCTGGCTGAACCGCCGCCGACACACGCTGCCTTACTCGCTGAAATATGGAGCGCTGCAGCGGCTCGCTGCATCGCAGGGCGGCAAACTGTGTTATTACACCTTAAATATGTAATTAAGGAATTTCCTCTGAAGGAGCCGAGAACAAAGAGACTGCCGGAGACACGTGACGGAGGAGGACAGGAAGTCAGTCCAACATCTGGAAACAAGACGACGACACCAAACACGTCACTGATTCACTTCAGTAACACCATCAGCTGCAGATACTCAGAGACAATCACGTCCTGACAGTTTATCTCTTTAACAATGTCCACTGGTTTTAAGTTTATGTCTGTAGAAGGTAGAAACACTCAGAACTGAGAGATTAACTTCACTGAAAGTCATTTATGAGATTTTAATTTAATCATTTAACCAGAAAAAGATTAAACTGGACCTGCTGGCAGGTATGAAAGGTCACGTGCAGGTGTGAGTCGGGTCACATGCAGGTGTGACTACAGCCAGGATTATTTTCTCTACAGTTTTTTTTTTTCCTGGTGTCACTTCAGAACCAAGCAGCTGAGTTATTGACAGCCGGGTCGAGCAGAACTGAGTGGAGGAAACAATCAGCAGCTCGTCTGAAACACACATTCAGAGATGCAGGAGGTTTTCTTCTTCTTCTTCTTCTTCTTCTTCTTCTTCTTCTTTTTAAATATGCCCTTGTTTATTTTGCATGTGCATGAATCCTTTCAGGTTGTTGCAGCTCACTAACTTGTTAGTTATAAAGTTATTTATTTATTTTCTGGTTTTGTTGAAGCTTCAAACTGAACTCTTAAAGTTAAATCAAGAAGTGAGCTGAGCAGCTTCAGCTTCAAAACATCATCCAAACATTTTGACTGACTGCAAAATGACATGAAACGTTCTGAGACTGGTGAGGAAATAAAGTACAGTTTATTTTATGCCACAGTTTAAATGATTAAAGATCATTTTCAGACTTTACGTTAGTTAAGATGTTCAGATGTTCTCCTGAACGGTCTCTGCAGCAGCAGACGTGTAAATCACAGATGCTGGACTTTCCCACCAGCGTGTGAACGCAGCAGAAAAAACAGGCACAGCTGGGGGGGCGGAGCCTGTTCACACCTGTTCAACAGTTAAGAGACACCTGACACCACAAACACCTCTGACATACATACTGACAGTTTGAAGACGAGGAGAGTCTGAGCAGGTGTCATCACGCTCACAGTCAGTGTGCAGGTGAGCTCAGGTGTGTGTTCAGCTTCAGCTTAGGACGCGAGTGTGAAAATCAAGATAACTGACACAAAACATATGAAACACACATAAAGATGATGATTTGAAAATATACTATTGCAATTTTTTAAAGTAAATTTTAAGATTCTCTGATTTTTTTCTTCCTTTCACTTTATTTCTTTTCATTTACAGCAAAAATCTGCATCATTTTGTTCGAGTGCAACAATTTGTGAGGTTGAAAAAAACACATTAGCTGAAAGATGTTGATTGCAGATCGTAGCATATATGTATATATATATATATATATATATATATATCTTTCCATCCAAACTGGTGTTAGCATGTTAGCATGCTGTGCTACCTTTTGTGATGTCTTTTTAACATCCTTTGAGCAGGACGACCACAGAGTCAGTTAAAAAAAGCCAAATTTAACTTTTAAGATGTTACTGAGAAAATATAACAATCCACATTCAAAACAATGAAAATCTTTAAACTTTTGCTAATATTAAAATGTTAGCTCATGTTAGCATTAGCATTCTGACAGCAGACTGAATCTGATCGTTGTTAATGAGCTGATGTGTGTTTAAAGATTAGCTCGTTGTATGAGGGAACATCACAAAGCTGTTCAGACTCTGACTGAGGAGAGAGGAGGAAAATAAGTACGGAAGCCCTGAGGGTCAAGAGACAAATGTTTTTTACTTTCAATCAGTTTTTCTCAAAAGTCTGATCTGAATTATTTTCTCTGGCGTGTTTATGACCTGAGAACCGATCGAAGAGAAGTTTTGCAGGATCATTTTAAAAGTGTCTTCATTTATTTTCAGTCTGTGGAAAACATCTGACTGATTTCTTTTTTCCACTATAAGATAAACATGTTCGTGTGAGGAACTGAATTAAAATGTTTATTTTTTCAGTAGAAAACATTTTGTGTGTTTAAAATGTTGCTAATTTTTTCCACACAAAAAACTTTCTACAGAAAAGAATGTGCCTTTCTAAAAAGTTTTCAGTTTCACACATTAAACAACAAAACGTTTTTTCTCCTGAATTTTATTTTCACGTTTTCCTAAATGAAAAAATTAAGGGGAAAAAAGGAAGCATTTTACAGAGATTCACTTTAAAGATTATCCTGGTATAACTGTTTTTGTTGTTGTCATAAACAGGAGAGGAAATCATTTAGAAAGTGGATCACCAGAAAAAAACATGTCTCACTTGTCCCTCAGGGGCTTCCATACAAAGAGCCTAAACAATAAAACATCTTAAAGTTAATTTGAGATTTTTATGTGTTGTGTTACAATGTTACAGAGACAGAAACAGGAGATGAGTCGTCAGCTGCAGTCATCAGGACTCTGTACTTCAGGTGAGGCCCGTTCTCCTGACAGCAGCAGGAGTCCAGAGGAACCTGGTTCTGATCCAACACTTCACCAAAACCTGCTTCTTTAGAGTCTGATGCTGCTATTTCCATGTCTCTTACATGTTGTAGATTTCTCAAACAGGTCCATCTGATCACGATACCGTCCCTTCACATTCATCAGATCCTCAGTACTGGGTCAGTGTGCCGGGTCATCTCAGTATGAGTTTTAACGACAGAGTGTGTTTAGTGAAGTGACACAACTTGATCCAAACATAACAGAGGTTTCATTTTCACTTTCTAAAGGATTTATTATAATTTAATCTGTCACTTGTTGTTCACCAGAGCTTCACCTGTTTAAACTCCTTCATGGGACCCTAAAGGAAGTGATGGACCACCTTTGTGGGGTCCTTACATTGAGCGAGAAAGGACCCATGAAGTGATGATGAACCTGTGGAGCTGATACAGTCTTCTGATTGGCTCACAGACCTGATGAACTCCTCCTCTGGGGACCATGAATGTGTGTAATCAGAAGCAGACGTGGTGTTAAAGAGTAAAGTAAATGAATGTGTTGGTTCTGGTGAAGCGGGTCTGACAGCTCTGACGTGGCCTTGAAGAGTGTTGTTACGGAGCTCAGAGAGGAGAACTGTGCCGGGTCATTATCATGGGCAGCGATCTCTCAGAGATGAGAGAGGCGGCTTCTCTTTCCCCTCGATGGCAATTAGACGAGTGTGATGGGATGAACTTCACTGTTTTAGCCACGAGCGAAAAACTCTGCTGTCAGCCTGCTGCTGACGACCAGAGCAGAGAGGAAGCTCACGAGTCTGAGGCTGGATCCACATAATCCACTCTGAGAGGGCTGAGACAGTACACTGAGTACTGCAGTACACTGAGAGTACACTGACAGTACTGCAGTACACTGAGAGTACACGGAGAGTACTGCAGTACACTGACAGTACTGCAGCACACTGAGAGTACACTGACAGTACTGAGAGTACTGAATGAAGTACTCAGCACTGAGAGTACTGAATGAAGTACTCTGTCCTGCAGTACTGAATGAAGTACTCTGTCCTGCAGTACTGAAGGAAGTACTCTGTACTGAATGAAGTACTCTCTCCTGAATGAAGTACTCTGTCTTGCAGTACTGAATGAAGTACTCTGTACTGAATGAAGTACTTAGTCCTGCAGTACTGAATGAAGTACTCTGTACTGAATGAAGTACTCTGTCCTGCAGTACTGAAAGAAGTCCTGCAGTACTGAATGAAGTACTGTGCCCTGCAGTACTGAATGAAGTACTCTGTCCTGCAGTACTGAATGAAGTATTCTGTCCTGCAGTACTGAATGAAGTACTCTGCCCTGCAGTACTGAGTGAAGTATTCTGTCCTGCAGGACTGAGTGAAGTACTCTGTCCTGCAGGACAGAATGAAGTATTCTGTCCTGCAGTACAGTACATCACAGCAGCTGTAAGTGTCAGGATGAGTGTGGTGGTTGAACACCAGATGAAAACTTTAGCTGAGTCCTCCTCACACAAACACACCTGCGCACCAATCAGCATCCTGCTGAGCCTCACCTGTCAGAACTGATCACTGACGCTGATTTTAAATACATTGTATAAAAACCTGACAGAAATAATTGTGTGCATTAAAAAGTCTTTGTTTTACTTTAACTTTATGTAAAACAAAGAATTGATTTTAAACTCCTTCTAATCTTCTTTAAAGCTCCTGATTCACATGTCTGAATTATTGTGTCCCCGTCCTCAGTGAGGCTGCTGAGGTCTGACGGGTCCAGTCCAGACCAGTACCAGAGGTGACCGAGCTCCCAGCCTCTGGCCCGTGTCCTCCTGTTCTTTAAGGTTCAGGCTCCAGTTTGAAGAAGCTGCTGAAGACTCACCTGTTCAGTCAGCACTCTGTCCTGTGACGTGTGTTTACCTTCTGTTGATGTAGATAAGTGTCAGTTTGTTGTAATTAAAGTCAAACCTCATGTAGTTTTGTGTTAAAGCGCTGAGTGAGCTACATCGTCTCATCAACACGTCACCAACATGTGAAGATATTACATGTAAAATGATGGTTTTCACATGTTGTATTTTTTCTATATGTGTCTGTGTGAGTAAACATGACAGATATTAGTATTGTGTGTAGTTTCACATCTGTGTTTTATAACTTGTAGAAATAAACAGTGAGACTATTTTCATTGCTCTGATACGGAGCTGAATCCTGTTTTATTTGACAAAAAGTAAAAAAGAATCATAAAACATGAGGAAGACCTCTGGAAACAGAGTCAGATGAGTTATTAAATATTCTGTAGTTTTAGCTGAAATGAGCAGCAGCAGCAGCAGAAGAAGAAGAAGAAGAAGAAGAAGAAGAATTGATCGGCTCCTGAAAGCAGCGACGTCCTTGAAATCATCAGAGGACGTGAGCCCGGCTGCAGCTCCACATTCAGCCGATGTTTTGTTGTTTCTGCTCCTCAGTTATCGACAACCTGACAAACGGACCGATCCCAGCAGGCCGAGGCCAGAATCCAGGAAACAACCCTGGAGACGACGAGTGAAGCATCCACACTGAGTTATTTATCACATCATGAGCTCTGCTTCTTCTGCTGATTCTTCTGCTTCTTCTTCTTCTTCTTCTTCTGCTGCTGCTTCTTCTTCATCTTCTGATTCTTCTGCTTCTTCTTCTTGCTGCACTAGATGTTTCCCTCTGTTCTCCGTCTTAATGCTAAGCTAAGCTAGCTTCCCTCTGTCTCCAGTCTTTATGCTAAGCTGTGCTAGATGTTTCCCTCTGTTCTTTATGCTAAGCTAAGTTACACTAAACTAACCTAACTGTTTCCCCATTTCCAGTATATATGCTAAGTTAAGATAGCCGTTTTCACCTGTCTCCAGTCTTTATATTAAGCTATGCTAGCTTTCTCCCTGTCTCCAGTCTTGATGCTAAGCTAGGCTAACCAGCTGCTGGCTTGCTGGGTTTTGCCTGATTGCTGGATCTCGTTGTGGCTGTCAGAGCAACAGTCTCCTCCCTCAGATGGTAAAATAAACATGATATTTTTATGTACAGTCAGTAATTACTCAGATATGAACGTGAACATGAGAAGATGAAGTGTCAGGTGTCTCTCCGGGTTAATGTGTCTCTGATGCAGCAGCTGATTTTAATACGTGTGCTCTAATAAAGAATCATTACAGGGTTAATGCTGAGGTGAAATTAAGTTTCCTTTTCCCTGCAGATTCTTTGTTTTTTCTTCGTAAAGAAAAAAAAGTTGTTTATTGCCAAGATAATTAAGTTTTATTTTTCATTATTTTGTCCTGGACTTGTCAAACTGTTTCATAATGTAAATAGGAAGTCGTCTAATTGGATCTGGCAAATTCTCCCTGTGATGGATTTCATCCTGAACCAAAAGAAAAAAGATTCATTTCTGACAAGGAAACAGACTGTCGGTGCGTTTTATTAATCGTCTGCTCCTAATTTAAGTGAGCGGGCCGTCATTAAAACGCTGAGACTCTCGTCCTGTACGAGCTGTTTTCATGACACAATTTATCTTTTTGGCTGCTTTAAGCCTCCAATTTGTAATGAGTTATTGGGCTGTTCCCCAATATTCCCCTGTGATTGAGCAGGAAGTATTCGGGACATGATTTATAGATGTTAATTGTGGTGCTCAAAAATTCACAATGGAGTACAGGAGGAGGAAAAAAAGAGGAGGAGGAGGAAAAAAGAGGAGGAGGAGGAGGAAGAGGAGGAGGAGGAGGAGGAGTGAGGTGCACATCTGGAGAAGTCATCATGACTGAAGCCAAGTTTCTGGTCCTGGGAGGGAAGTAAAAGCAGAGCTGAATGTGAACTAAGCTGCACCCAGGAGAGTACAAAATATTTTCCCCTGTCAGCTCGGCCCCGGGCCCCTCAGCTCGGCCCCGGGCCCCTCAAATCCCACGTGTGGCGACCTCTGCCGAACCCTGGTCCGCATCGGATCCGTCTCTGCAGGAGCTTCGTGTGCTCGCTGCCCAAACAAGACATTTTTGTATTTGATATTAAAGCAGCATCAGGCGGGACATCCATCACTGCAACATTTCAGGAGGGAGGACGGGTGAGGAGGGAGGGAGGGAGGGAGGAGGGAGGAGGAGGGAGGGTGAGGATGGGAAAACAATGTGTGCCTCTTCCTAAAGTGGAGCCCACCTGCAGCTCCTCTGTCGCTCCCATCCAACCGAAACTGAAGAGAAGTTCATGAAAATGAGTTAAAGTGCGTCCAGAGGAGCTAATGACCTCCTCCTCCTCCTCCTCACCCCTCCTCACCCCTCCTCCCCCCACTCTGACTCCATCAGCGAGTCCATCCATAACCTCACATGGTTTACACACACACACACACACACACACACACACACACACACACACACACACACTCGGGGTGTGATGACGACACACTTCTGATTCAGAATAAATCCCTGAAGATGTTTGAATCCTTTGTTCTGATCCACTGCAGCTCTGAAGGAGTCAACGATATATTTTTATACTTTTTAATGAAAATGAAGTCTTGATTTTACTAAAAAATAACTTTAATTAATCTTCAATTTGGCCCCAGAAACTGTCCAAACCTCAGATGTAGATTTATGTTTGTGTTCCAGCTGATGAACATGAAGGACGTCTTTAAAGTTTGTGTTTTTATTAAATCTGGGTTATTTAGGTGGAAACTGACAGAGATCTGGCAACCCTCGAGCTCAACGTTAAACCTGAACATGACAACATGTTTGAAAGAAGTGAAAGTTGTGTTTTGACCCTCAGGGCCACCGTACCTGAGACTGAGACTCTTCTACCTGATGATTAACATTAAAAACACAACATCTTACTGATTTCTACATGAAATGTCAAATTAATTTGAAGTGAAAAGGAAAAACAAATCTATTACGTTAGCGTTCTTATTCAGTGTTCAGGTGTTTAAAGGTGCGATATGTAGATATGATAGTTTGAAACATTCAAAACTGAGTGAACATCCTGCACGGAGTAGAAACATCATGTCGACATCAGAGACGTCACAGACATGTCTGTTAGCATGCTAACCAGCTAGCTCCGGCCCGTCCTGTCTGCTGACACCACTTTGTATCTCAAGAGTCGCTGATAGGACCGCTAGCTGCACAGCTAACTGAGCTAACAAGCTACAGTTAGAGGTTACATCCTGTCGTTAACGTTGACTCAGATGTAAATAAAAGATGAGCTCGTGAACTGTTCCCTGTGTGTACAGATGTTCATGAAGAAACTACAAACTCTCATCTCTTTGTGCAGCTCTGTGTCGCATGATGGCACATAAATGCCGTGTCAGCTTGTTTGTAAGATTGAATACAAACAGAGACTCTTTAAATTTAATACGATATTTTTCAACTGTTTCTTATAAAATACACGAGTAAATAAGACATTCAGCTCCAGTACCAGCTGATAAATATATAATATATTAAACCAGCTTGTTTTAAAACATAAAACTGTCAGGACGTTATCATCAGTGTTATTATTATTATTGAATTCTGACTTCTGTGACAACAAGACCTTCTATAATGGGGATGTTTACAGGAAGTCCTCGTCGAGCCTGTCAGAATAAAGTCCAGTTGATTTGATGTTTCTCAGGTTTTTCTCTCTCAGCTCAGGTTTCATGTGAATTTGCATAAACTCACACATGTTAGCGAGCGCTGCCAGGGGACTCCCCCCACCCCCCTGTCATTCATGTCACACTCCAAAGGATTGTGGGAAGCTCGAGGATGATGAATGTATACGCTCACCCCTCCTCTCTCAGCTCACCGTTGGCACGACGCTCCTCAAAGGTTTCCTGCAGACATTTCTTCCTCTTTTGTATCATTTTTTCATGCCCGTCCTCCCCGTCCTCCCCCGTCCTCCCCCCTGTGGTCCCATCTCCCGCTCAGGTTCACCTCCCCCCTCCTATCCTCCCCCCATCTCTCCCTGTTGGACCCTCCTCTTTCTTTCCTCTCAACATCTTTTAAGTTGTGGAGGCGAACAGATGGCAGAACATGTAGCTGACCTAAAATACATCCGTCCTGTGGGAGACGTCTCAGCTCTCATGTGGCCGAGCTTCCTCCTCTATAAGCGACGGCGGCGAGGATTGGGTCGAAGATGGCCGACGCCTGATCGAGATGTATCGTCGTCAGGAGGCCGAGGAGGAGACGCGAAGCTCGAACCAAAGCAGAAGTCCGTCGTCTCTTCTCAGAAGTAGAAATATGGTCGCAGGTGATCGAGCTCTTGGCACAGATTTATTTCTTGGCTCGCAGCTCCGGCTTCTCGATCCCAGCAGGAAACACAAAGCCAGCGCCGCCGTCTATTTTCTGTCTATACTGTTTATTACATATGGCGCCAAAACGTTAGAATAAAGTGTGATGTGTGAGAGCCGATCAGGGCCGGACAGAGTCTCTGTAGGGCCCCGAGCTCGGTCCGACTCAGGGGCCTCCTGCAGCAACGCAAACACTTCCAATGATTCAACGTTTGAATTTTTCAGACGAGTTTCTTTATGTTTTTACTCCATCTGAGGTTTTTTGGCAGAATCACTGTGTGTCTGTGATTAATAACTGAGACAATGAGACTGTTAATTAATGGAAAACCACTGACTGGACTTTCATCTACTGTCACTCAGTTCTTTAAAGTTTTGTTTGTAATGATTTTCTTCTTTTTTCTGTAAAAGACAATTGAAACTTTTTTGGCTTTTGGATATATTGAAGCTATTTTTTATTATTTTCTCACCAAACAAATGACTGATTGATGGTTTGTTGGATTAATCAATTATGAAAAGAATCATTATCTGCAGGTTGTGATGAGCAGAGGTTAACACTGGGTTAACAAGTTAGCTCGAGGCTAATTGCATAACTCCACTGTGCTGTGTAAACTTGATAAAATCTCTCTGACCACACGTCGTGTTGTTCCCCTCAGATGTTCCACATGATGCAGACGACTGTCAGATCTCCAGAGTTCAGCCTCTGCAGCTTCGTCCCGTCTGCACAGAAAAACCACATCAGTGTGAGTCAGAGACAAGTCGACACCCTGAACCCGACCTCCGCCTCATGCTAACTGCTAACAGGAAAGAGATAATGTCACCAAGATGTGTCGCAAACAAAGAGGAGCAGTGACGGCGTCGCTGAGGCCGGCGGGGGGGTCGGGGGGGTCGTTGGATGATTTCCCGTCACCTCTGAGTGAAGACACAATCGATCACTGTGTGGATTCATGTTAGCGAGCGGTGAACCACGTGATTTACGACGCGGACGACATCGTTTGGCAGACGCAGCGGTGATTATCGTCTGAACGTGGAGTGATGTGGGGATGATGCTAACTGCCTTTTGTTTGGGGTCAAACTGGAGGAATGTGAGCAGGAAACAGGGACCGAAGTTACTGAAGGTCCACATGTGTGTCAGAGATGTTTCATCAAGACGGGAACCAGACGACCGGTTAGTTCAGTGAGTCAAGACTCAGATCAGGTGAGCTCCCGTGAATTTAAAAGTTCAGTTCACAAGCAGAAACACTGAAAATGATTTTAAAAAACTGAATACAAAGCGTAATTATGCTCCAGCGTTAGCTGTAAAGATTAGCAATCGCACATCATGTTAGCTAACCTTTTCTCTGAGGCTGAGCTGCATCAGATGCTAGCTTGCTAAATAGGTTAGCTTAGCTAGGGTAGCTGCTGACCCTCTGACTTCCTGAATGACATCGTTATGTTTGAGTTTTCTTTCCAGGTCATTGATGTGAGAATCCCTCAAACTGAACCCATGATACAAAATGTTAGTCATGTTTTAGAGTTGAGGTCAGAGGTCACACGTTACAGCAGCCATCGATCAGCTGCACCATCAAGCACCGTGCTGCTGCTCAGAGGAGACGAATGCAAAAGATTTTATATGCAGTTATTATTTAAAGGGCCAACACTCGACCCCATGAAGTCTCATGTCTGTCACACAAACATGTCTGAAGGGTTCATGTGTCGATGCTGCAGCAAACAAACGTAACATGTTATTAACATTATTTTGTATTAACAGGTAAATCAGACGACAGCCGCACTTAAACACTTTAATACTTTAATTTGTGGTGTTTACAGGAAGGTTAAATTCTCATAAATTTCATGTTTAATGTTTGAGTAAATTCTTGTTCCAGCGTGTTGGCAGAAGGTCCGACCGCCACAGGAAACCCCTCCGCTAACAAACACACTCTCGGTCCGTATTTATGTTTCCAGTTGAACTAAAGTGCCGCTCGGCTACGTTTTTTTTACAGCTGGAAGTTGCAGTTTCCTGCTTTTCCTACATTTGTGGAGGCAGCCTCAGATATTTAATGTGTGCTGGCAGGAGGAGAGGAGGTAATGGAGGAGTGTTGAGAACAGCGGTGGCATGTCCACTCGGGCTGGGCCGCAGCCAGAACCTGCCAGCTCAATCTCTCTCTCTGGGTTTCACATTAAGATCGCCCACCAAGAAACCAGAGGAAAAAAAAAACTGTGAATAACCTTCAGCTGCTGACAGACGCAGAGACACGCCTCCTCGTTCACTGCGAGAATCAAGGGGAGGTTATTATCTCATCACTCCAGAACACGAGTCGGTACCGACGTGAGCCGAAGAGGAAAAACACTCAGCAGAGTCACTGAAGATATGGAAGATCAGACCTGCCTCCAAAAGAAAGAGATTCAAACTAATAATGAATAGAATCAGATTTAATATAATCAGATAAATATTAATATTCAGGGTCAGAGCAGCTTTTATCCCTCATGAGTCTTTTAACGACATTAAAAACTGTTAACATGTGAATGTTTGATGTCTTTTGTTTCAGCACTCAGACGTACCGTATCACCATCCTGGACCCAAAAACACATTAAATCAGATTTGAAACACAAAAGCTGCTGTGATGTCATGTGACCATGTTTTGTGGACTACGAGACTTCACCTGACTTTCATCAACATGGAGGGAGGAGATGATGACTGAGTTTTATTTTTAGGTGAACTGTTCCTTTAAATGGTGAAGGGTTTTATTTGTTAATCATTATATTTTTTTCTTGGCCTGAATGTTCTTCCAATCATGTTTCAAATGTTTTTAAATTGTTGTAATTCTCCTTAATTCTGCTGTAATGACAGGAAGCAGGAGGTCTGAGATTATCATCAGCTGGACACCACCATGGAGGGGGAGGGGGAGAGAGGAGGGGGGAGAGGAGGAGAGAGGAGAGAGGAGAGGGGAGAGGAGGAGAGGGAGGAGGAGGAAGAGGAGAGGGAGCCAGCTCAGAGCACCTTCCTCCTCCTCCTCCCTCTCCTCTCTCCTCCTCCTCCTCCTCTCTCCCCTCCTCTCTCCTCCCCCTCCTCCTCCTTCTCCTCTCTCCCTCCTCTCTCCTCCTCCCCCTCTCTCTCCTCCTCCTCCTCCTCTTCCTCCTCTCTGATGATTTACAGTGTGAGCAGCAGGGTTCATGGTGGACCTGATCCTGTGACGAGCCCCTCTTAACACCAGCTTTGTATTGTAATGACCCTCTAAACTGCACACAATCCATTTTGTGTCCATTAGCAGCGAGCCGCCGCTGCAGCTAATATTCTTTAATTCACTCCACAAAGGGGGAGATTGTCCGGGGCCTCGCTGCACTTAATGCCTGCAATTACATCAGGTTACACATCCTGAAGTGACCCCCGGGGACCCGAGAGAGAACCCCCCCTCCTCCAGCACCAGCACCAGCACCACCCTCCTAATCTACTCTTAACCCACCCAAACACCTGATAGCTGCTGGCGCTGATGCGCCTCCTGCAGCCACACAGTCCGTCTGTGTTGGACCTCGCTGCTGTCGCTCCTTTTCATTAAGAAATAAAACATGCTGGAATGTGACTGGACGCCGCAGATGGCCCAAAATAAACCTGCAGTCAATTAGAGGCGGCACAATACCGGTTCTGTCCCGAGGACGGAGGGAGAGAACGGCTCCGAGTGTTGTTTTATGGCAGTTATTTATTGCCTTATAACTCAGAAATCAAATTAGTTCATATTGAGGAGGTCGAGCTCCAGTCGGCTGTGATGGATTTCACTCCGCTGGGCCGAGTTGATACGAGCGGGCCGGGCCAAAGAAAACAAGAGCCAAGTGCTGAGGAGGAGGTGGAGGAGAGGGAGGAGGAGGAGGAGGAGGAGGAGGTGGAGGAGAGGGAGGAGGAGGAGGAGGAGGAGGAGAAGGCGGTGGTGGAGGAGAGGGAGGAGGAGGTGAAGGAGGTTTTACTGAAGTTATTATCAGAACTTTCATTCTTTTGAGTTTTAATTGATGACATATTGTTTTTTTATTGATGTATCTGATCAATCAGATGATCAGATTTTCTCCATCAATCAAAGTTCTTATTAATTACTTAATTACTTAGTACTGACTCTGGTGCATCAGATGTGACATTTACTTTGAAATCAGCTCCTTTACGTCACATCCTGTACTGAATATGGCCTCAAATTATCAGGTTGGAGTGTTGGGAGGAGAAGGAGGAGGAGGAGGAACAGGCGTGGGTGGAGGGAGAGGAGGAGGAGATTGATTAAGAGGATGGTATAACAGGAGGAGTACATGGTTGAGAAAGAATAGGAGGAGCGGGTGGAGGAGGAGTGGATGGAGGAATGTATGAGGAGGAGGTGGAGGAGGAGGTGCTGTGTCTGGTTATTGCAGGTGATGAGGAGTAGATGTAGGAGTGTATGGAGGTGGAGGTGGAGGAGGAGGAGGTGCTGATCTCTGAGTCAGGTCATTACAGGTGTTAAGTGCCCTCAGAGGAGGGTGGAGCTCCTCAGAGGGCTTCATCAGGAGCCTCCATCCGTCAGTCAGGAGCCTTTATGGGGCCGGGTGGAGCCTCCTTCATCCCTCAACGCTCCTCAGAGACTCGCCGCTCCTCGCCAGGACGGCCTCCTGCCGCCAGTTTCACCTCGACAACGAGCCGGCAGTGAGCCAATCAGACGGAGAGAATGAAACTGACTGTCACCATAAATAAAGCTCAGGTCAGCTGTCCAGGTTCACTCTAGAAACTTTATTCACAGACGTCTGGCAGTGAAACTGGGCCCAGTGAGAGGAGCTGCTGGTTGGTCGACAGCTCAGCATCACTCAGCTGGAGCGACCAATCAGAGAGAGGGAGGGAGAGAGGGGGGAGGGGTGTAGCAGGGGGAAGTACAAAGTGTCAACACGTGAAAATACAGATAGTACAGATACTTCAGATTTGATCAGATAAACTGCCTCCAGTGATGTCACTCAGTGGCTCAGTTGCACTGTGGGTAGTGTAGTCCCCAGGAATTGGTCCACCATTACACTCCTAACACCGTTGGACTGATTATAGACAGAGATATCACCTTTATGGTGACACGCACTCTTCTTCTATTTCAAAACGTAGACCTACATTACCCACAATGCACTGTGGTTTAATCTGACATATGTAACTACTGACGTGATGGATGAAATGCAGCAGATAATCTCAGGAGACGTCACATGATTCATGAGACAGGAAAGTAAAAGTAAAAACAACAACAACAACAAAAAGCAGAAGAAGAAGAAGAGTAAAAGAAGAACAAGCAGAAGAAGAAGAAGAGTAGAAGAAGAAGAACAAGCAGAAGAAGAAGAGGAAGAAGCAGAAGAAGAAGCAGAAGAGGAAGAAGCAGAAGAAACAGAAGAAGAAGCAGAAGAAGTAGAAGAAGAAGCAGAAGAAGAAGAAGAAGAAGCAGAAGAAGAAGAAGCAGAAGGAGAAGAAGAAGGAGAAGAAGAAGAAGAAGAAGAAGCAGAAGGAGAAGAAGCAGAAGAAGAAGAAGAAGCAGAAGGAGAAGAAGCAGAAGAAGAAGCAGAAGGAGAAGAAGCAAAAGAAGAAGAAGAAGGAGAAGAAGCAGAAGGAGAAGAAGCAGAAGAAGAAGAAGAAGAAGAAGCAGAAGAAGAAGAAGAAGAAGAAGCAGAAGAAGCAGAAGGAGAAGAAGCAGAAGAAGAAGAAGCAGAAGAAGAAGAAGAAGAAGAAGCAGAAGAAGCAGAAGGAGAAAAAGCAGAAGAAGAAGCAGAAGAAGTAGAAGAAGAAGCAGAAGAAGAAGAAGAAGCAGAAGAAGAAGAAGCAGAAGAAGAAGGAGAAGAAGCAGAAGGAGAAGAAGCAGAAGAAGAAGAAGAAGAAGAAGCAGAAGAAGCAGAAGGAGAAAAAGCAGAAGAAGAAGCAGAAGAAGTAGAAGAAGAAGCAGAAGAAGAAGAAGAAGCAGAAGAAGAAGAAGCAGAAGGAGAAGAAGAAGGAGAAGAAGAAGAAGAAGAAGAAGCAGAAGGAGAAGAAGCAGAAGAAGAAGAAGAAGCAGAAGGAGAAGAAGCAGAAGAAGAAGCAGAAGGAGAAGAAGCAAAAGAAGAAGAAGAAGGAGAAGAAGCAGAAGGAGAAGAAGCAGAAGAAGAAGAAGAAGAAGAAGCAGAAGAAGCAGAAGGAGAAGAAGCAGAAGAAGAAGAAGAAGCAGAAGAAGGAGAAGAAGCAAAAGAAGAAGAGGAAGAAGCAGAAGAAGCAGAAGGAGAAGAAGCAGAAGAAGCAGAAGAAGCAGGAGAAGAAGCAGAAGAAGCAGAAGAAGAAGCAGAAGAGGAAGAAGCAGCAGAAGAAGAAGAAGCAGAAGAAGCAGAAGAAGAAGCAGAAGAAGCAGAAGGAGAAGAAGCAGAAGAAGAAGAAGCAGAAGAAGAAGAAGAAGAAGAAGCAGAAGAAGCAGAAGGAGAAAAAGCAGAAGAAGAAGCAGAAGAAGTAGAAGAAGAAGCAGAAGAAGAAGAAGAAGCAGAAGAAGAAGAAGCAGAAGAAGCAGAGTTGTGCTGACAGATGCTACCATGATAAACATGTACAGAAACAGTCCAACACCTCCACCTACATCCTGCAGGCTTCACCCGTCAGCCCTGCAGGTTTCAGCCCTCCTCCTCCTCCTCCTCCTCCTCCTCCTCCGCTTCCTCCTCCTCCTCCTCCTCCCCCTCCTCTTCCTCCTCCTCCTCTTCCTCGTCCTCCTCCTCCTCTTTGTCCTCCTCCTCCTCTGCTTCCTCCTCCTCTGCCTCGTCCTCCTCCTCCTCTTCCTCCTCCTCCGTCAGACCTGACAGCTGTTAGAAACATTACGAAACACAGCCAACAATAAAAAGGAGCCAGTGTGAGTTTTCCAAGAGTGCAAACAAAAGAATGTTTTAATGGCGCTGCTTTAAGAGGAAAAATGTTGGACTGCTGGAGAAATTCAATTACAGCGTGATTGAGTGTTGACATTTCTGAGGCCGTAAGACAGGAAATTCATTAAAAGCAGCAGAGCAGCCTGGGAGGGAAACTCCAGCGGCTGGAAAAGAATCCGCCGGTCCGAGGTGATTATGGAACGGATCGTTGCTCGGGTCAGGCCGCCGCTCTCCGCTCAGCCAATCCTGGATATTTAGAGGCTCCACCACCGCCGCGCTCGCTGTATTGATTGAAAATAATCCACCTGGGAGTCGGACTCACATCTGTGCTGAGGGAGGAGGAGGTGGAGGAGGTGGAGGAGGAGGAGAGTGTTTCAGGAATAATGTGAGGCATTGATTCTGACACGCATGGTATTGTAATAAGCTAATCTGGGAAGGAAACAGTCGTGAAATTCAGCAGAACAAGGCGGCCATTTGTAAGCAATTTATGACGCCGTCTAATCATTACGGCGAGGTCAGGTCAACATTCACAGGACGCACACACCTTCTGCTCCCCACGGGCCGAGAGGGGTCGGGTTACAGCCAGAACTGGATCTGTGTGGACCGGTTCAGACTGCTGGTTTATCAGGACAGAGAGCTGGAAATGATTTTTTTAAAAGAATGAGGAAGAGGAGGAGGAAGAGGAAGAGGAGGAGGAGTGTTTCTACTGTGTCGGGATATTTTCTGCTGCTGTCAAAGATCTGAAACTGTTTCTGAGTCTTTGTTTGTCTGACATGCAGCTTCAGGTGTCATCATGAAGGTGTAACCTCCAGTTTCAGGGGGCGTGTCCTCTCGTTCCAGGGGGCGTGTCCTCCAGTCTTCAGAGCTACGATGTGACATTACTGTGTTTCTGCTCTGGTTAGTTCAGAAAACATCACGTTTTGTCTTCTGTCTCCTCACAGCTGGAAAATGTCCCGATGTTTTTTTAAAAACATCCAGTGGTTTCATGTTGACAGATGCTGGGACACAGTCCTGAACACTGGTCTCTGGCTTCACAGCCATGTGAACGGGATATTTCACGTATTGTAGAAATGTTGATATGATTCATGACATATTTAAATTTAATCATCGTCATCTTCATCATCATCATCATTACCCTTTATTTCATCATCAGTAATATTATTATTATTATTATTGTTATTATTATTATGCATGATAATAAAGTATGATAACCAATTTAATCATAATTTATTATTTGCTAGAAGATATATATATATACAGATATATATATATACATACATATATATATATATGTAAATATATATATATATATATATATATATATATATATATACATATATATATATAAATGAGATGAATAAGATTAATATTAATTGTACTTCAGTCTGTTTGTCTTCATCATGCCGCTCGCCGCTCGGTCTCAGCTGATGGCCTGCTGGACACAAACACACCTTTAGCTTCCTCCTGTAACCTTCATGTGTGATGATGTTCGTCGTCCTCATGCTCAGATTTGTTATTAAACACTTTTTTCCAGGGTCAATAATAAACCTTCAGGCTCACTGAATATATATTTCATATGGTGTATACTGTAGACACTATAAACACACACAGTGCTGGTTTTACTATAAAGACTGTGTGTGCTGAATATTAGATGTTAGTTTTCTTGTCTGCATCCTCTAAAATATGAAACATTGTGTGAATCTCTTGATTTATTTTCTGATTCTTGGTGACAAATTAAAATGAAATCACTGAATAAAAAGTCACATCGACCACATGAGAAATGATTCATTTTATTTTTAGTTGTTACCTTAAATGTGTCCAAATCCATTTCTTTTGTTTTCTTAAGATTTAACTGACACTGACACGTTTCTCAGGACTTTCAGGTTGTCTCGATATAATCTATATAATAATATATATATAATGCAGCTGCAGCCTCCTTCATACCACACACAGAACACACACTAAGACATTTTCAAATAGTTTTAATTTAAATCAAACAAAACAGTAAAATAACACAGCAGAAAGAAACAAAAAGGTCAAACTAAGTGATATTTACAGGACATGTGTCCAGACGTCACACCTCTGATGGACAGGAAACAAGTCCTCCTGTCCGAATGTTAAACGCTCCCTGGACGTCGTCGTCTGCGGCGTCTCGGACCTGCTCCATGAAGACTTTAACGTCGTGGCCGGCCCGTTAACCTGTTTATAAATCGTCATCCTTCATTTCCTTCACTAACTGCTCTCTGAGGACACGAGCAGCCGAGCGGCAGCAGGTACGACGACGACTGGAGGAAGAAAAACTTATTTTCCTTCTGTAACAAAGAATATTGAAGGTGTGAAGTCAGCGAGCCTTTGAGAAGTTTGAGTTTGCACATTGTTCAGACTTTGGTAGAAACTTGAGGAGTTTGATGGATCTTGAAACTGATCTGTGTGTGTGTGTGTGTGTGTGTGTGTGTGTGTGTGTGTGTTGTTGTATTTTCTGGCTGCACTGCAGGTGTTTAACAGTTAACACTTGAGTTTTCATATATAACCCTCAGAGTCCTGCAGCATCTCCAGGTGATTAAAAACAGGCCTATTTCTAAATAAATTATGCTCGTCTCTCTCAGTTCTGATACCTTCCAGCTCAGAGAGGTCAGACTCCCAGCCCGGATCCGCTCACAACTTTCAGGCAAAATAACAAAAAAAAGGTGCAGCAGCGGTGAGAGAGAGGAATCCTGCACAAAGTGTAAATAACATCTTCTACCTGAGAGCGTTTCACTGGGGTGAAAACAAATCCCTGAAAACAGGAGCATCCCGGGGTAATGAAGCAGCTCATGAATATTCTGTGCGGTGCTTCGCAACAAGTCCACTTTTTCTTATTTTCTAATTGACGGAAAGTTCAGACAATTATTTATTTATGGCTGCGTTCCCTCCGAGGCTGATAAAAAATAAGAGAGGGTGTGTTGTGAGAGGAGGAGCCGGGCGGCCGACAAACCCTAAGACCTTGTAAAGATCGCTCCTAACAGATTTTCTACCGAGGATTTGTGAACTCCATCTCGCCTAATCACAATGGAGCCTATTAGTGCTTGACATTTTTATCCGGCAGCCAAAGACTTCACATCTCGGCTGCGGCGGGGGCTAACGGTAGCGGACAGCTCGACGCGGCAGCCGGGGGGCCGGGGGCCGGCCGGCGCTCCTCCTGGGTCCACCTGCAATCCAATACCTGAGCCCCAGCGCCCCGGACGCATTGATTTCTTGTCAGCCGCAGAAGTTTTCAGCCCGGGCTGAGGGCGAGGATGAGGGGGGAGGAGGAGGGGAGGCAGTGCTGGGATGAGGGGTGAGAGAAATCTTAATTAAGAGAGGGGGATTTACTCGACCTGGCTGCAGCTTCTTTGGGGATCCGGTCAATGAATCATACGAGGAGAGAGAAGAAGAAGAGGAGTGTGTTTTCTGCCGGAGATTAAAAAGAGTGACAGGCCGAGCGCGCGCGCCGTGATGTCGATTCCTCTCCGTCTTTACGAGGGGTGAAGGTGGGGCCTCGGGCACATTTGCACTGTTGAACTCATTACGGAGTATTACCCGCTAAGAAAACACTTCGCCGCTCTAATTGCCCAATTTAGGACTGCAGGTGGTCGCGGCAGCCGGCAGTCACTCACACCTTTTTACTGTTTCTCTCGGCTCTCGCCTCGCCGCCGACCCGAGCGCTCTAATCACAAACACATGAGCGTCAGGACGACGAAGGCTTCAGCTGCTTTCAATCTGCAGCCTCGCTGCGTCCTGCAGACGGCTGAGACTCATTTTAATCACAAATATGAAACTAAACAAAGCGTTTGACGGTAAAACAGCAGCTGAGTTTAAACCGCTGCAGAAACAGTTGACGGACGAAGATCTCAGCGAGCCTCGCTCTGTCGCTGGCTGCAGGAACATGTGAACGCCTCGGGCTGGTAATCTTTACCTGTTTTCAGAGTGGTGTCCCTGCAGGCCACCGTACTTCCTGTTCAACCTTGAATAATGAAAGTGAAGCTTTAGAAAGAAGCAGAGTGAGCAGCAGCAGCAGAGGATCAGCTGTCTCGAAGTTTCACTGAACATAAGAACTTTATTAATCCTGAAGGAGAATCAAAGATCAGTTCAGGACAAACCAGAAGAAAACTACGATAGAAAAGGAAAAACTACAATATTAATTAATAATAGAAAATATTGCACATCAAATATAATATTTAAATATAATAATATTGTAGATATTATAATAGTCTCTCTGTTGTTGTGCTTTGTTTATTGTATTAATTGTTTCTGGCTTTAATTTGTGTGTATTTATCTCTTGACCTTTGACCTCTTATAAATCACTTTGTAACCGAGGTTTTAAAAGCTGCTTTATAAATAAAGTCTTACAATACATGTGTGGTGGTGGAGTTACAGCTGGGTGAGATGGCTGCAGGGCCAGAGACCACTGTTCAACACTGGGTTTCTATATGTGTGAGAGTGAAACCGCTGGAAGTTTGTGACCAGACAGAAGATCAGACTGAACCTGCAGAAGCGTGAAGTTTTTACTTATCGCTTATCGGATCATGTTAAAATATTATAACATAGTTAATATTTTATAAGATAAGATGATAGAAAGTACAATATTTCCCTCTGAGGTTTGGTGGAGCAGAAGAAGAAAAAGAGTCAAGTGCCTCAAATGTAACTTAACTACAGTAGTTGAGTAAAAGTACTCATGTTCCTCCTCTGTGGAAAATATGACTATTTAGTGAAGAATGAAGAATCAATGGTGTTCTTGGCCCTGAAGGTCGGATCAGAACATCTCTAGATATCCATAAAAACAGTGGTGGTGGGTCCAGGTCTTCTTGGATCCTGGTCCTCCTGCTATCAGAGACCAGCAGAGTCCAGATGAATGGCTGCTCTGTTCAGCAGCGCTGGTCCCGTTCAGGTCCGCTGCAGTCTGATCTGACCCGAGGATCATTAGAACGATCCGGAGTGTATTTAAAGGACTGCTTCCAGGCTGCAGCCACACACACACACACACACACTCACACTCACACAGAGAAACCACACACACCACCAGAGACACAATTAGCCCGCGGAGCTAAAGCGCGGCTCAGGCCTTTAATCCAGCGGCTCCATGATGTCACTTCCTGCTGGAGGAGGCGTTTGAACAGGAAGCTGGCAGAGCGCTCACTGGTGTTTAAAGGTTTAACTGGTTCCTGCGTCATGACTAGACCTGGAAACACTGACGGGTTCACACTGAAGACAAATAAAGAAACAAGGCTCAAGCAACACGGACTCAACAAAATGATGAAAAAGATCCTGAATAGCTTCCTGTTCTGCTCCTGACTGTGAGTTGATTGGTTGATGGAGACAAACAGCAGATGGAGCTAATTGACCAGCTGGTGGGGTTAAACCACAGAAGAAGAAGAAAAAGAAGAAGAAGACGAGGCATTGCGTGAGGTCGAGTGATACGACACACTGTAGACGCCTTCAGTCTGTTTCAACACCTCAGACAGGAAGCACGTTTCATGGGTGGAAACAGGTTTTGACCTTGAAACTTGCAGTGATTTTGTCGTAGTGGTCAAAGTTGGAACTGCAGCTCAGATGTGTTAAGAAGAAGAAGCTGCAGATTATCTTAATGTTATTTGCCCGTCAGGCGGCTCAGCTGAAAGTCATGGTGGAGAGGACGTCACATGACTCAGGTATGTGCAACACCTGAAGCTGCTCGACGTCGTCTCTGATCCATATTCATATGTTAACAATCGGTCTATAATCTCATTCTGATGTTGACCTCTTCTGACCGTCCTGAAGAAGAACCAGAGATTTCCTCCTCCTTTAGTGTTTTTTAGGGCGTTTCTTTATCTTAATGAAGAGATAGCGAGAGAGCTGAGTCCTCTGCAGTCTGAATCAGCTGTCAGCTTGTTAGATGTTTCTTTCCTCTCTGACAGTAAACTGAAGATCTCTGTGCTGTGGACAGAACGAGACATTTGAGTTTGAAACACTGATCGCCAGTTTTCAACATTTAATCACATTTCAGATCAAACAGATCAATTAATGCAGAAAATAATCAAGAGATTAATGAACAATGAAATCAGTCGTTAGCTGCAGCTCTGATACGATCATCCTCCTCAATCAACCTGAAACAAACACATTTCTAAACGAGCTGGTTGAAGCTCAGAGAAGAGAAGAACCGACTGAAGACTCCTCAGGTCAGTAAATCCTGCAGGTGTGTCGACAGGTGAGGTTGGTGTTAACTGTTGGACGGTCGGACGGACGGACGGTCACACGCAGACAGTGAAACCTGAGCCTCCGCTGAGAGGACGGGCAAGTCTTCACCTGACGCTCAGACATGAATCCTCAGCTGGACGATGAAAGCTCGCCGGTGTCTGTCGGCGAGGATTTACAGCCGCTCACCGCCGCGACGCTTCTTCCACTAAAACACTGAATGTACTGAGAGCTACAGTACGACTCAGCAGGATTTATGAAAGGAAATAGCTGCACTGAGCTTTTTCTGTTTTATTATATTTTCCAGGGAAAGTGTCACGTTCCAGCGCTCGCTGGGAGCTGGACACAGGAAGCAGCACGACAACATCTGGATGTGATTTCAGAGAAATATGAAAAGAGAAGGAGGTCATTTTACTTCTGTTCGGAGCAGTAAATACATCAGAGGGTCACGACCTCTCACTGCCCTGCACCACACAAGGAACTGAGTACATTTACTCAAGTACTGAAGTTTGGAGGTGAGTCCATTTTACTCCAACTTCACTTCATCTAACATCAGATTCTACCACATTTAGTTACTTTACAGCCTCAGATTACTTTATAATCAATAAATACATGTGTTGTAACAGAAACTTCATGTGTTGATATTGATCTCTGAAGTACCAGCAGTTTATAAAGTCATTCAGACGAGCTGCACTTTTATCAGCTGTGATTGTAATCAGAGTAATGAACCTGCTGAGGCTTCACTGATTATAATCCAGTTATATAATGTTATTCTGTATATTACTGTGATGAAAAGAACAGTAAAGGCAAACTCGAGTTAAGTAAAGATATGGTGTTAAACAATAAGACACTTACAATAAGTAAACATTAATAAACTTCAGTTAATGAAGTAATAACAATAACAGTTAATTAACAGCTGTTACTAACATGTCCATGTTAATTATTCATTTATACATTTAATAGTTCATAAAGAAGCTTTTAGTCGTTTCAGTTTGTGTTTGTGTGATTTCTTTTGTCTTTTTTCAGTGTTCTGTTTTCGTCCTGTCCTCCTTTCTTAGTGTCCTCCTGTCCTCTTGTTCTCCTGTCTTCCTGTCCTCCTGTCCTCCTGTTTTCCTGTTCTACTCTCCTCCTGCTCTCCTGTCTTCTTCTTCTCCCATTCTCCTCTCCTCCTCTCTTCCTGTCCTCCTGTCCTCCTGTTACTTGAGTTCCTCTTTTCCCTGCACACCTGTCCTTCATTAGCTCCTCTCTTGTCAGTGTTTTTCCAGCCTATCAGCTCCTTCCCTGCTCTCTTTGTTCCTCCAATCATTGTCCTCACCTGTGTCTCTCCACCTCCTCCACCTGCACCTCCTCCCCTCGTTAGTTTACTTGAAGTCGTATTGAAGTCTTTTGTTCAGTCGTCTGTTCCAGCTGTTCGTCCTAAATAAACTTCATCCACTGATGTTCCTGTCGTCTCATTGGTCCACCAGCTCTGCTCTATTGTGACACTATTAATTAATTAATCACTAACGAACAGCTGATTAATACAATAATAAGCATTCAGTCACTTGAATGTATTGATTAATGTTAACATGAACAGCATTAGTAACATTAATTAACTGTTATTAACGTTCATTACTGTATTAACTAATGTTAATTATTGTACCCATATTATAGATGTAATTAAATTGATGAGTTACAAATAAGTTACATGCAAATATATATGTATACACACCTATAGTACACATATATACTGTATACTGTGGGTCGACACTGGGTTTTTTAATCTGATAAATGATAAAATAAATGAATTTAAAACTGTGCAGCATGTAATCTGTAAAGTAACTATTAACTAAAGTAATCAGATAAATGTAGTGCAGTATAAAGTAGCAGAAATTGGAAATACTCAAGTAAAGTACCTCAAACTTTACTCAAGACAGTACTTGAGTAAATCCCATTACTGATAAAGTATACCAAAGTAAAAGTACTCATTGTGTGTATTTTGATGCACATATCTGTACTCTAATTGAGTGAAATTTTTATTGCAGAACTTTTACTTGAATAGTTGTTTTAATATTTTTATTATGTAGTATATTTAGTTTATATTTAGTATTTTCACTGTGTAATCACTACTTTTACTTTTGGTACTTTTACTGAAGTAAAATTTGGAATACAGGACTTTTCACACTGAAAATACTTTTACTGAAGTAGAAGATCTGATCAGAAGATTTTTCAGGCACATTTTAATTTTTAGAGTTTCACGAGAGAAATATTACAAAAAACTTTATTAAACAAATTTAAAAACCAGAAAAGTGTTAGAAACGAGCAAAAAGTCAGAGCTGAATGAACGAGATAAATGATTGATATCTAGAACTTTTCTCCTTCGGGCTGCTGAGAGTCTCGCTCGTGCCCAGGACCAGATGATCTCCACGGGCCTGTCCTCATCAGGACCCGGGACACAGGACCTGCCGTCACCTCCTGTTTCTCCTCCGGTCAGAGAACAGAAATATTCACATTGTTTTTGTTTTATGGGCCAATATCTGCTGTTATAGTGAAGAAGTCTTATTGAGCCGGTGTTGTGTTGATTCTGGGGACGACTTGAAACTGACAGGAGAAACTAAAAGGTAGATCAGAGGGTCAGAGAGCCGAGGAGTCACTTCACTGTACTATCACTCATCTGTACAGTTCATCTGTTCCTTTAAATATTCAGCCTTATAGCCCCAAAATATTTGTGTCTGTCATAATAATTATAATAAAACATGGAAGTCATTAAAAAGCCATTCTGCTGTAATCACATGAACCTGCTGTCTGAGAGATAATTAGTAGAAACCTTTGTCTCCTCTCATGAAGACAGAGGAAACACTGAGCAGCTGACGGAGGTTAACAGGTTCTCAGCGAGCGTGTTGTCGGTTTTCCTGCCCGTGTTTCATCATCTTGTTCTCGCTGTAGCTTTAATATCGAGTGTCACCGGGGAGCGACGCGAAGATGTACCATCATCGTCTGAGGCGATGAAGAAATGAAGAACACAATAACATCAAAAGAAAACAAAGCGCTCAGCTCGCTTTAAAGACGGCAGCAGGAGGAAGAAATCTGACACTTTACAGGAAAAACACTTCATTTCCATATGAGATCGTTGATTTGAGCCCCCGAGGTGTTCGCTCCCCGGAGGACGGCTCCCCGTCGGAGGGGAGGAAACGAGCCCAGCGTCTTTGTTTCTGAGACGTTTCTGTTTTCTAAAAATACAGCAGCAGCGTCTGAGCGGATAAATCACACTCCAGCCTGATGTGTTCTCAGAGTCCGAGGTTCCCTGAAGGCATCACAAACTGTTTTCTCTGCCTGATAAGAATAACTGAGCTAATATTTTCTAATATCCAGCCGCACACAAGACAAACATTTACAGTCACATTTACATTTTAAAGCTCTCAGACGGAGACGGGCTGCAGTTCTGTCAGAATCAAACATACACTGGACCCAGACATCAGGTACAGCTGCGCTTTAATGTTATCTACTGTCCACGGGACTCCAGCAGTCCTTGAGGGCCTGGAGCAGACACTGAGATGGTTCTAGTCCTTCAGTGTGTTCTGAGGGGTACAGCAAACGGTTATTAGGTGAGTCCTTGAGCCTTGAGTTCTAGTTGTTGGTGTCTTTCAGGATCCTTGAAAGGGTTCTAGGTGCCCTAAGAAGGTTTCTTGGGATCCTTGAGGGGGTTGTAGCAGTCATTGAGGGAAATCCTTGAGAACATGTCGGGGTCCTTGATGAGATTCTAGGGTCACTTTACTTTTCAGGTTCCTTGTAAATTTGAGGGTTATTAACACGATTCTAGAGGCCCGTAAGAAGGTTTCAAAAGATTGGGTCCTTAAGGATCCTTGACAGGGTGTCATAAATCCTTGCGGTTCTATGTTGATGAGTGGGTTCCAGGGTTCCTTCAGGAGGTTTGAGGGGCCACTGAGAAACTTGAAGGAGTCCTTGAGTCCTTGAGTAGGCCTCTTTGTTTGACAGTGTCTGAGGGACCCTGGAGGAGGTTTTAACAGACTGAGAGAGGTCTGGAGGTGTCTATGAGGGATTGAGGATGTTCCAGTTGTCCTTGAGAGGGTGCTAGAGGCCTCTGGAAGGACTCCAGGGGTCCTTGAGGAAGTACTGGAGGTTCTATTTCTTGGATCCAAAACTAACTGACAAAAGAAAGCAGCGCTCCAGAAGCAGACATGTGTTCTCTCTGTAAGTGAAAAGCGGTGCTGACTCTGACTGTTGATCCTCTCTGCAGGGTTTCCTGTTCTTCGACTGCTGCTGGCTGTACATTAAATCCAGATTACACCTCAGAGACTCATGAGAACAACATTTCCACAACACAAAGAGAAGAAGTCGCCTGGTTCTGGATGTTTTTCTTCTGAGAAAAAAGAAAAGAAAGTCAAACTGCTGTCAGGGGTTCCTGCAGACGGAAAACTTTGAGAAGTCGGGGAATCCCTGAGGATCCACAGCCAGGAACATGGAGGGAGGAGGGGGGGGACCAGGACCCCACCGCAAGAACCACCACAGAGCTGCGGTCCACCGGGTCACATCACGGGTCGGCTCGGTCGAGGATATGTGGAGGGTTTTTCCTGACGTTTGAGGAGAGGAAATGCAGCAGCATTTAACAACCCCCCAACTCAGAGTGTGTGTGTGTGTGTGTGCGTGTGTGTGTGTGTGTGTGTGTGTGTGTGTGTGTGTGTGTGTGTGTGTCAGGGGACGTGGCCTTACATTAACCCCCCTGTGAAGGTTGAGAGCAGGATGAAGAAGAGGAGGCTCGCTGCACCTCCTCACTGCACCGCTGGAAAAAAAGACAATGAAATCTTTTGGAAAAGGAAAAACCAGAGTGTGAATAAAGGTCAACACACACACGCACACACACACACACAGTGTAGCAGCAGTCGTCCTGAGGGGATCTGAGCGTGTGCAGAAGTTGTGATTTCTGTGCGACTTGTGCATCAGATGCAGCTGCTGCAGCTCTGCAGACTGACAGTGTGTGTGTGTGTGTGTGTGTGTGTGTGTGTGTGTGTGTGTGTGTGTTATTATTTACCTTTAACTGAAAACACTTGGTGATGAAATGATGAAATGTTCAGGTGAAAGGAAACAGGAGAAATCTGGAGGATAAATGTCAAACAGAAAAAGTCAAAAATCTGCAGTATTTGTCCAAAAACAGGTGTTGAAGTGTGTGCAGGAGGTCAGCGAGGGCCCGTGAGGTGGTTTTTAAGGTCCGATCAGAACCAAACACAAAGTGAATCTGTCACACGACGACATACAAACTCAAACACAATGGTTGAAGGTGAACTTGCATCTTTTCATTGGCACAACATTTAGTGACGGGATAATGACTGACTTTGACGTGTTGTGTGAACTATTAAACGACATGTTACTTCTTCTTCAGGTGTTTCATTTAGTCCTTCAAAAATCCTCAAGGGATCCTTAAGAAGATTCTTGAATCACTGACATCCCTTCAGGTTCTGGTTTGGAGCCAGTGCATAACTCTGGAACCAGTTCTTTGTGTTTCGACAGCCAGAGAACTGGTTCTAGTCCAGGATATCTGGTTCCACATCGCATTTTTCAGGCAGAAAAGTTCTGGCTGTTCTCAGGAGCTCTGAGAGAAATAACGCTGCACGTGCATCTCGTCTCTATGACAACAATATGTTGAAAGCCTGTATGATGGACTATGGTTTGTGTTTTATTTGACATTGTGTTGTCAGAGGAGGAGGACGTGGGTCATCCATAGGAGACAAACATACGGTGAATATTATCGCTTTGTGGACACGGGTCCTGAGTCAGGGGGCGGAATTATCATGACTTAAAACACTCATGACCACCATTTTTAAAACCCCGAGCCAGTGTATTGGCTCTGACTCATCCACAGGAGAACAGACGAAAGATCTTCACTGTGGACACCAAACACGGTCTGATGTCAGGAGCAGCACTCGTAAAGAGTCGACGTGGTCCACCATAACGGTTCAATCAATGCTGGTAAATCAGAGACGTGAACAGTGAATGAATGATCCACATGTTGAACCAACTTCCAACCAGAACCAGCACTTGGTTGGTTCTGGTCAAAGAGGAGCGTGAAGGTTGTGGAGAGGGTTCTGTCTCTGAGGAAGCTTTAAAAGTTGTGAGGTGAGTTTTCCTTCAGGACGCTCCAGGAGTCCTTGAGGTTTCAGGGTCAGTGCAGGGTCCTGGGGGAGGCCTGCAGGTGGAGCCTGGATTTAAATATCACATCTCATGAACAGAGGCGAAGAGCTCGAGGATGACATTTAACAATATGCAACGACATTATATAGAATTACTGAAACTGGATGTTTGGATCAGTGTTAGTGTTTCTGCAGGAAAATAGATTGAACACAGATTTGATTGTGTGTTTGTGTCGTCTGTCTGCTGGTTTTAATATATTAAAGGTTTGTAATAATTCATACGTCAGTGAGACGACAGTAATCATGTCTCGTCTGAGTGGTTTACACGGCGGCTTCATCCTCACAGCGATGATCATTATTACATCCTATTATTGGAGCAGCACAGACAATTATCCTGCAAACATATCTGGGCTCTAATAATAGACACATTAACACAGCGCCAAACAAACTGAATCCTATTAAGACTCTGATCACTGCTGCTGATGGTTTCCTCTTGTCATGTGACTCGTCCTCTCGCGACTCGTCTCTCACTTCCTGCCTGTGAAATAAAACATTTTATTCTTTGTTTTTCCTCTTTGTTTCAGATAAGATGTGTTTATTAACAGGGTTAAATATTCATCTGCTCATTAAAACTGTTTGAAAACAAAAGTCGTGTTTTTAGTCATTTACATATTTTTCTGTCACCGAGGTAACTGCAGCATAAATAATAATTCAGTCTGCTGACGTCGAGTTTATCAGAGAACCACGACCACAAACAACCCAACTGTCAGAATGAACCTCAGTGATGTGAAAAGTCATCTGGAACAGTGGTCTCTGGCCTGGCAGCTGCCTGTCTCAGATGTTGTAACACCATCTTGAACAGCGGCCTCTCGCCCAACAAAGGTCTCTCGCTTGACAACCTTTTTCCCAAAAGCGGCCTCCGGCTCAGTAACCCTCCTGTCTCTCGCTCATCAGCCTTATCATCCAACAGCGGTCTCTTGCTCGTCAGCCGTCTGTTTCAGATGTTGTCAGACTTTCAGGTCACCAGATGACTCTGAGGTGTCGTCATGTGTTAAGTGTTTTTATATCGTCATCTTTGCAGAAACACTTTTTATTGACAAAATATTATTTTTATAGTTTCAACAGCTGTTAAAGAGACTCGACATGTTTTCTGACATAAAAAACATTTAGATTTTCTAATTAGAACATTTTGTTGATAAATAAAATGCATAATTTATTCTTCATTATCTTTGAGTTATTCCTGGCAACTGAAGGTCAAAGGTCATTTCTGACCCTAAATACAAACACAAGTCAACAACTAACTCTTTCCAGTTGCGTCTCATCGTCTTTGTATACTCAGTTCACAGAAAAAGCTCCTTGAAGGGCCGCGAGTGGACTTTGAGTCACAAAAAGCCAAAACCAGAAACGAGCTGAAGGCTCAATTTAGGTCAATTATCTTCACTGAAGTTTAAATAAAACTCGCCTGAGTGAATTTAAATCAAGTTCAAAACATGTTTTTGATCTGTAATCCATCAGAGAACAATTGTGGGAATAATTCAGATCATTCGTGTCTCGTTTTCTTCTCCTGATGTCCGAGTGTTTCCTCAGATGTGTGGTGGAGGCTTCGCCGGGCTCTGCAGCTCGCCGCTCCTCGACACGCTGCCAGCAGCTCAAACCACGCAGGGAAACGTGTCAGGAAACATGTCATGGGAAAAACAGTAAACTGGATCAGGGAGCAGGCGGGAGGCTCGCCACATGAAATGATTCCTGGGAAAAAAATCTGGCACAAATTCCTCTGAATATTTCTGATCCAGCAGCCAAACGAGGTTTGAGTCAGAAAAACACTGGCAGGAAATCTTCTGGTGACCAACGAGGGTGAAAACAGGAAGTGAGCGCCGACGAACGGAGAAGGATTTCTCCTTATTATAGAAACTAACTTCTGACGTCCACGTGTTCCTGTTTCTCTCTCTCTCTCACACACACACACACTTCCTGAATATTTGCATAATGTTCATCATGTTGTTTATGTTAATGAGCTGCAGGGCGCCGCCTGACATGAAGCGTAGTTATGGGTCGTAATAAACTGCTTTATTTGACTTATACGGTCGTCTAGCTAAAATAGAACAGGTTTAAAAGAGACAAGTCACAGCTCAAAGCCTTGAACCTGCTTCAGTGAAAAGACAGACGTGTCTTTAGATTCAGGATTTGCACACTGACGTCTTCTTTCCTTTCTGAACTCTCTCCATCCTTTACTTTACTTTATATTTTGGATTTAATGAGTGTGAAACTCAGAATAACCTGATTTAAAGACCTTTTCTCGCAGCAACACTAACTTGTGAAAACGAAATTCACAGGTGGAGCTGATGGATTCGTTCCAACCTGCAGCAGTTAACGAGGTGATGAGCTCCACCTGATATTCCTCTTTTACTTTTATTTTATTTTAGGCGTTTTAAATCCAATTAACTTGTCTTCTTCTGTCACCTCCTGTTTCTTTTTCTCATGTTAAACAGTTTGATCTGACGTCTTTGTTGAAATTCAAACTTGTTTTTTAGACAAGACTTTAAAGAAAAAACTCTTCACGACTCGCAGCAGCAGCAGCGGCGGCGGCGGCGGTGGCGGCGGTGGCGGCAGCGGCGGCGGCGGCGGCAGCAGCAGCAGCGTCGTCTTCATCTGACTGAGCCACAGCAGCTTTTTATCTCCACCACAGACGGACGAGTATTTATCAATAATCCAATCGGGAAGAGGCTCACACATGCCCCGCCTCTTCAGGAGGCTTCTCATTGGATAATTGATGGTGGAGTTTAAAAAGGTCGTGAGTCACCTGCTCTGTAAAACAGGCTGTATTCGAAACCGCACATTTTGGCCTGATTTGGCCAAAATGTAGTATGTAGTATGCAGTATGCAAACAAAAGCAAAATCTGCAGTATGGGAAAAGTTCCCGGATGTCGTACTGATTCGGAAAATATTTCCAGTATGCATCTGACCAGACTTCTCTGCCTACTGTTTCCCACAATGCAATGCGCTGGAGCCGGGATCATGACGTCCTCGTCACGTACTCCGGAGCAGTACAGCGTTTATATTTGTTCACACGACAGAAGTACAATGTATAGGCTACTGACTATTGTCTCATCTCATCTCATTTTCTTTCCGCTATTTCCCTATTGGGGTCGCGGGGTGTTGCCGCTTTTATCCCCCCTTTCGGGGGGTTGTGGGGCTACTGGGGCCAAATCCAGCTCTCACCGGGCGAAGGCCAGGGTACACCCCTGGATGAGTCGCCAGTTCATCCAGGGCCCTCTGATGGCAGAGGCTGCCTTGCAGCTTGCAGGGTGCCAACTGCACATCAGGAGCAGTTTAGGGGTTCAGCATCTTGCTCAAGGATGCTTCGGCACGTAGCTCAGTTCTGCCCAGGGGAGCCGGGGTTCGAACCAGCAACCTTCGGGCTGCTGGTCACCTGCTCTACCCACTGAGCTACAGCCGCCCCACTGACTATTGTGACGTAAGCTATAGGTACAATAGAAATCCAGGCTGTTGTACATATGAAATGAAAAAAAGTACTCTGTTAATTAAAACTTTTTTTAAAATTAATATTTGGTGATTTCTGTACATACAGAGCTCCCGAGACAGCGCTATACTGTATACTGTCCACTACAAACATGAAGCTTTCCTCTAGTTAAATCTTCAAAGAGCAGCGGTTAAGATAACTGGCCTGCTGTCTCCCCCGGGACGACGACGCATGTTGGCCGGCCGAACACCTCTGGAGACGGGCTGCTGCCTCTGAGACGAGCCGCTCCTTCCGGAGCTTCACTTCTCCGAAAACATCGAGGCAAATTACTAAACAGCCGTCATTTGAGTAAACCAACCGCACATTGGGGATCTAAACGGTTACTTTCTCGCATGAAAACACATTAAAACTTAATAAAGTGACATATTAACAGCGCTACAGCGGAAAATAAAACAGCTTTGCGCCTGTTTTACAACTACCGCTGCCGGTCGCCACGAAATGCATTCTGGGAAACTTGCTACTGCATACTGCGGTGTGAACAGCATCGCTCTGCTGAAGTAGCATACTGAATCCCACATTCAGTATGCAGTATACAGTGTATACTAACGCAGTATGTAGTAGGCAGTACGGTAGTATGCGGTTTCGAATACAGCCACAGACTCACTGAGTTTTCAACTGTTGATCTGACATTTTTAATAGAAACGTCTTGTGCTGCTGTCGAAGCTGCGTACTCGTTTATTTTTAATTAAGTATCTTATTTGTTTTTAGCTGCTGTAGTGAGACATCATGGACTGAAGATCCTCACCGTTCAACTACATGATTTAAATATTTACGTTTAAGCATCTGAAGCCTGACGGAGGTGTTGTCATTATTCCTTCAGTTAAACCTTCAACAAACTGTAAATGATTTATTTTTCCATTTTCTACTCAGACGTTCAGACTCCAGCTCGGTGTTTCAGAGTGTAGTGAAGTTATTGATCGATGGAGGATGTTTCTGTCGGCGGCTGTAGCTCATTAACATGCAGGACCGATCGCAGCCGGACGCTCTGATTGGACATCTGTCAATAGAGGAATTAACGTGTTGGACAGGCCTCCCCTGGACAGAGGTTAGACAATCCTGCTGAGGACGACCCACCACCGTCACTGAGAGATTGACAGCAGGATTAGAGACCCCACAAAGCCCCCCAGACACCACCAGGACCTCCACCCTCCTCCATCAGGTCTCTGAGAAAACTCTGTCAGACAAAAAGAAATATTCTGACATTAAACAACATTTATTTTTTCTCCCAGATGAACGTTTTCTGTCCTCAGACTTCACTGAGGACGACTGACTTCAGTCGTCAGAGGGCAGACAGCGAGACACAACAGACAACACAGACGGCAAGTATGGACAAAATCAAGTCAAACAATGAGACAACAATAAGTAATAAAAACATTGCTGACAGCTGCTAGTGTTTCTGTTAATGATGATGTATTTGTCTTTGTCTTCACAAACATCAGTTCTGAGGCTGTTCTGTCAATCATTTTATCATAAACTCTAAATAAATAAACTACCTGGCTCCGCCCACTTCCAGGTTAAGCCCCGCCCATTCAGAGTACAGATAGAGATCATTACTGCTGATAATTTTAATATTCAGCTCAGTGTCTTAAACAACGTTAGCAACATTAGCTAGTCTCTCAGCTAATGTTAATGTTCTAGCATGTGTTTGGAAGAGATGCTAATAATGAAAGTGACTGACGGACGCTGTCTCAGCAAGGCCAGAAGCAAGCTAAGCTAAGCTAGCTGACAGGCTAACCTCACTGCTGATAAACAAAAAATGAAAAAAAAAAAATGTTATTAATAAAAACTGTTAACGATGTAAAACTTCAGTCAGTCAGCTGATTTACAGAAACCAGCTTTAATTCTTAAACTCGGTGACATTATTTATTCTCTTCCTGTCAGATTAGTTTGACATTAAAGAAACCAGATCACAGTGATCCAGATCCAGTTCTGAGTCACAGTCAGGTCCAGACCAGATCCTGAACAGAGTCAGGAGGGGGAGGCGGGTGGTGTTAGCCTCTCCTCCCTCGGCTGCAGACGGAGAAGCAGCTTCCAACACAAACTGCAGCCTGAGAGCAGAACCTGCTGCTGATCCTTAATGTGTTTATGGTTCTGATGTTCTGGAGCGTCTGGGACCAGATCCAGTTCCACTTACAGGTTCCACTGACGCCAGCTGCCCCGAGGCAGAACAACACACTAACGGAGGGGGACCTGATCCAGAGGCCTGAACAGCTGCTTCTACATCCACTGTGGTGCTCCACCTACACCTCCATCTACACCACCACCAGTACTATCATCACCACCTCCACCTGCAGAAGAACAACACTGACAGAGGGGGACCGATCCAGAGGCCTGAACAGCCACCACAGTCCTTCACCTCCACCACAACCAGTAGCATCAACACCACAACCTCCACCAACACTTAAACTATCAACACCACCAGTACCACCGCCTACACCACCACCACCACCACCACCAGTGCCATCAACACCAACACCCCTGGTCCCATTAGCCCCACCTCCACCAGCTCCACAGTACCAACATGTCCACCATCACCACCAACACCTCCACCACAACCACCACCATGAACACCACCTCCAACACCTCCACCACGACTACCACCATGAACACCACCATCAACACCTCCACCACAACCACCACCATGAAAACCACCTCCAACACCTCCACCATCAACACCACCTCCTCCAACAACCCCAACATCAGTATGTTCACCACCACCACCATGAACAGAGCCTCCTCCTGCTCCATCTTTCCGTTGCCTCCATCACACTTTAAACAGACATTAAAAACATCTCATAGACTTTCTCACTTTTGTTTGGATCCTGTTACAAACTGGTTTGTAAAACTGATCCAAACTGTCTCCAACATGTGATGGTTCACAGGGTGGAGATCTCCCTGATCTCCTCTGAGGTCTTTGTTTTTATTTAGGCTCAACATGATCCGACTGTTTTGAAATAAAATGTACATATAACATAATTATATGACGAAAAGAAGAAAGGAATGGAAATAAAAAATCTGATGTTTCCAAACTTGTCTTTGGTGTTTAGAGTAATTCAGAGTCATGACCTGCCTGCAAGACTTTTATTGTGAAACACCTGCAGGAAGGGTTGACTTATAATTAAACATGTTAATTATTAAAATCACAAAGCCTTTTTTTTTTATGTCTCATTTCTCTAAAAAAGTCGAGGAGAAACTAGAAGCGTGAGTCTGGACGAGAACACTGATTATTAGTTTGTGTTTCAGCATCAGACTGTTGAATATTAACGACTTTGATTATGTTAAAGAGTGTAAATCTTTCTGCCTTCAGAGGAGCTGATTGAACTCGCCAATAAAAAATGAAAGAAAGAGGTCAACTCCTGTTTTCCCTTTAAATATTCACACTGATGATTGAGTGCTGAGACACACACACACGCGAACACACACACGTTTTAAAATTCAAACAAGTCAACGGCCGACCATTTAGATTCAGGTCATTAGTTGCCCAAAATGTGCATCTCAATATGTGGGCCAACATTTATTAAGATTTTTTTTGACGGCTGAGCGACTGAATAATTCATTTTTTGTTGGAGGCACATTATTTATTTATTAATCAGCCTTAAATTTGGACTCAGATCAGATTATCCGGCTGCTCTCCAACACCTTTTCTGCCTGCTTTTGACTTTTTTTTTCTCCTCCATCCTGTCAGGGAGGATTTCAGGTCCGAGCAGCAGCATCGACATCAGCTGCTCATTATTTGTTCCATTGATTTTTTGCAAATGGTGTTTCCCCAAAATATCAGCGGCCCATTACGCAGCATGAATTATAGATGTGAGACGAGCTGCTGGGAAACAAAAGGCGGGACGTCCTCGCTGCTCCCTGTTTGGGTCGTCCACCTTCAGAATAAAAACAAAAAGCTCTTCCTGTTTCTTCCTTTAAAACAATCAGTGAAAGTTTTCAGGAATTCAGTAAATCTGCTCCGACTGCAGCGAAGCTCATTTTGAACATGAAAATGTGAGTGACCTCATCGCTGTAAGGAACTGAAAGTCTTGCATCACGTTTCCAACAAACTCCAGAAAAAAAGGCCTTTAGCAAAATCTCTGCATAATTTAGCAGAATCTAAAGTTTTTTCCCTCTAATGTGTAAATACTCAGTGTTTTCATGCAGGGAGCAGATAATGAGAATGAGTGAACTGTTAATGTGCTGCAGAATAAACACGTTAACAGAAACATCCTGCGGAGTTTGAACTTTAATAAATCTACAAAGAGAAACAGATTTAATGAAATGTGTCACTTCTGAACATTGTTTCACAATTGTTACGCCACGCTCAGACTCTCACACTCATGTTTCTCATGTCTCATGATTTTCAGTCGCTGCTCGACACGTTTTATCTCTAACTTCATCTTGTTTAAAGCTGAGAAGCAATGAGTCTTGAAGCAACGACACCTGAAGCAATGACACGTGAAGCAACGAAACGTGACGCAACGATAAGAGAAGCAACAACACGCAAAGCAACGACATGTGAAGCAACAACACAAGAAACAACAACACGTGAAGCAACGACACGTGAAGCAACGACACGTGAAGCAACAACACGAGAAACAACAACACATGAAGCAACGACTGGTGAAGCAACGACTGGTGAAGCAACGACACGTGAAGCAACGACTGGTGAAGCAACGACTGGTGAAGCAACGAGAAGAGAAGCAACGACACATGACGCAACGACACATGAAGCAACGACACGTGAAGCAACGACACGTGAAGCAACGACACGTGAAGCAACAACACGAGAAACAACAACACATGAAGCAACGACTGGTGAAGCAACGATAAGAGAAGCAACGACACGTGAAGCAACGACACGTGAAGCAACAACACGAGAAACAACAACACATGGAGCATGACTCGAGTCACATGAAGCTGAGGTTAGTTTGACTGGGAGCAGAAGAGTCGTCATCACCAGAGCAGATTAGATTGATTATATAGATACAGGGTGATAAGAAGTCTGAATCAACATTTATTTGTATTTACTGTCTGTGTTTTTGATGTTTTGTCATTTCTCTGAAAGCTGGTGGAAAGTTGACTTTGGGCCAAAGAATAATTGATTAGTTTTTGGTTCAGATCCAGTTGTTTTTTAAGGATTTCTTAGCATTGTGACATTTTTAGGTCTCTGACTGTTTTCTCATGAACTACGGCCTCAAATGGAAAAACAAAAATCTGGCACATTTATTCTGTGATTGTCAGCGAGATGAAAAACAGTTAAAACAACAGCAGACTGCAGAGTGCTGGAAGACTTCGGTTTAACTTGAATCTTTTACTTTGTGCGAGCAGGGTGATGATGATCAGTCCGATCATTTAAAGTTACTCCCTGGCTTTATTAAAGATCCCAAAATATCCTCCAGCGAATGCTTCATGTTTCCAAACCCAACACAGTTCACAGCTGCGTTTCATGGGACCGGTCCAAATATCTTATTTATAAAAATATTATTCCTTCAGTCAGAATGATTTCAATGTCATAATATTTCATGTTGTTATGTTATTGAATTATTATAAAACTTTTAGTTTGGAGACTCTGAGCCAAGAAGAATTAAAGCTGCTCCGGAGGTTCCTCTGGTCACTGTGAGTGTGTTTCTGTGGCTGGTTCTACCGGTCAGTCAGCAGGGTCCAGTGGTTCTGTAGGAGGCAGTGGTCACTGAGGTGGTTCTGGTGGTCATTTAGATGGTCCCTGGGGTTCTGTTGAATAGTTTCAGTGGTACTAAAAGTTCTCTAATGAATTCTCGTGGTCAGTGAGATACATGGTGTCCTTTAGGAAGTTCTGGTGAGGTCCAGTTACAATCAGAGTAAACTGATTGATGAGATGACGAAGATTTTAGTTCTGTGTGAGTGTTAGTGTGTGTGAGTGTGTGTGTGTGTGTGTGTGTGGGGGGGGTTAACAGGAAGTTCTCAGTCGCTGGTGGAAACCTCCACTCCCTCCAACCAAAACCACAATGACTGAATGTTGTTGCTGCTTCAAACATCTTCAAACTGCTGGAGCTCTCGAGGTCGCTGCCAACTGGGCCGTTGCTCTGACGTCACCGGGCCGAGTCAGTCATGACACCATAATGACCACAACAAACACCAACAGCACAATAACAGCACAGTACTGACACACAAAGAGCCAAACCAACAACGCCAAAATACTCTGACAGCACCAACACACTGACACCGCTCACACCTGCGTGACACCACGTATACAGCTCAGGCTAACACCAAGACTAAAGGAGCTAACGAGCCAGGAACGTGCTCAGCAGCCGATCACACCGAGACACCTCAGGGTTTCCCCCAGTGTATTATAAGCCTGGCGGGCCGCCAGGTCTTACTTGCCCCCCCGCCAGGCTAAGCATCGTTTATTTATTTTTTTTAAATCAGTTTTTGCGCTCCATCAACACGTGATCAGGTGTCTTTTTCATCACCTGACAACGTCACAACTTCGTCGTGCATGACGGGACATGTCACGGACATCATGCTCATCAGACCGCTGCTTCACCAGCTGACCGACCTCGTAGCCGTTAACGTGAGCCTCTCTAGAGGCTCAGCCAGCTGCTGCGGCAGCTAGTAGCTGTTAGCTGTTAGCACGTCGTCCCCTGCAGCGTCAGAGCTCTGGACTTCTGTGAGCCGAGCTGCTTTCACCAGATGTGAAAATGATCCAGCGTTTCATTTTTCAGCTCGTACGGTTCGCGTTTACACACGTTTGTTTTCTCTGGTCCAAACAGTAGGTTACAGAGTATCTTTGGTAGATCCGTGATTGTCACGTTTCCATGACGACTGACCGGAAACAGACGCGTGGTCATGTTCACGTGACTCCAGATTGTAAAAATCTCTGAGGAAAAAAATAAAAATCTCCGGAGACACCAGGCAGTTGTTTTTTAGTTGTTAGTGCAGACAGTTGATATTATTTATCTAAATTGTATTTTTATTATTTATTTATTTTTGTGGTTGGTTGAACAGCATTTCAAGAGTGCAATCTGTAAGACCTGGTGTTACATAAATGTCTTATAATAACACATGATAATGATAATATTTTCAAATTTCCAGTCAACTTTTAACATTGATCTTAAAGCCTTATGGAATCACTCCTTCTAAATTCTACTACTCCATTAATGAATCTGTTACCTATAGGGCCCTGCCATCAGTCAATGGTCAGGGTCAGGCCCCTGACACAAAAAAACACGCTTGGGCACCGGTGGGCTGCTGGTGGGCCACCCTACCACCAGGCTTAACAAGTTTTCTGGGGGAAACCCTGCACCTCGCTATACATCATCAGCAGCTCCAACACTGCTGGTTTATTGTAAATCTGGAATATTTGATATAAAAGATGCAAATGTTTTTGGATAACTCAGATAATGACACTAACTGGATCTCCTGCCACGTTGTTGCTGTTGTTGTTTTTAGCAAAATCAGTGTGGTTAGTGAGGCTATAATATAAAACACCTCCAACACTGCACCTGTGTTGTTTATATAAAACACAAAGAAGCTTTTAGGATAACCAGATAATTACACTGACTGGATCTCCTGCCATGTTGTTGCTGTTGGCTTTGTTAGCAGAGCTGGTGTTAGCGTTGTCTTATAATCCTGGAAAATAAATAGTTCACAGAAAAGACACAAGTGTTTTTGGCGAACACAGATAATTAAATTCCTTAAAATGAAGGTTGTTCATCACACTGACACAGAAATCACAAATATCCAGTTTCACCATAAATCAGTTCTGATCACGATGTGGAAACATGCCCATTGTGGTCTCACAGTTTATGTTGTCAGATTGTTTAACCCTACACACACATACATGTAGATAACATGAAACACACACACGCAGATTGTAACGTGCACACACACCCGTCACAGCGCGAGCAGAAACCTCTCACACCGACAGCGGCTGTTTTCGTTGGCCCTGGCGGTGGGAACGGGGCCGGCTCTTCGCCGTGGCGTTCGGCAGAGATGGACACAGGTAGGTATTGAGTGAGACAGCTATAATCACTCTCGGCCATCTGGTCGGTGTTGTGTATCAGAAACAGAGCCGAGGTCCAGCCTCCGACAGGCTGCTTGCAGAGGAAACGTTAAGAGCAGCAGTGAAAACTTAATCACTGGTTCTGTGTTTCAAGGCTGCTGCACACACTTTATTATATACAGTAGATTTTTATATTTCACTGCGAGGAAGTGATTACATCCAGAGAGGTCAGTCTGTCATGGAGCCGCTGACGACATCCAATCAGAATGAAGAGTTTTCTGTGAGAGAAATATGAACGTCCAACAGCTCGTCGCTCTGCTGAGCAGCTGGAGTTCACTGAGAGAGTCTGAGAGAGGGAAGCATGAAGCAACAGAATGCATACATTTATTCAACATCAGTTCACGTTTTACATTTACATATAAGTACATGCCGATTTCTGAACATGTGCTGAAAACTTACATGCTACAGACACGTGTAGTCTCACACACACACACACACACCCCGTCGACACAGATTACCTCAAAATAACCAGGTAAAGCAGAATTACAATTTTAACCTGATACTTCTGATCCAATCGTCTTCCTGTTGTTTTTAAAGTAACGTCGACTTTTAAAGTAAAATCTTGTTCACACAAACAAACAAATGTGTGACGTCACGGTTCAGTCAGAACATTTCATCTCAAACTCTAAAATGTTTATTTATTATTGTGACCTCAGAAATCATCAACACCATTTTATATCTTTCTGTTATAATCTGGACACAATGTCTCAAAACAATCACAGTTTTGACTCAAATCATTTAGATTTTTGATTTTGTATTTTAATTTTTTGTCATTCCTTATGTTTAAACATATTTTATTTTTTCCGTGAAGAAATTAGCTTCTATAAAATCTTTTTCTGTAATATAACAGCTGTTATTATTACAGTTATTGTGATAACTTACACATGAAGTGAAGTGTATAAATAATAATTTTTCACAATGAGTATTGGACACAAAGAATATATTTCTGTATAAAGTCATGTTAAAACAATGAAGCCGTGTCTCCGTCCGGTTCTGTCTGACGTCACTCTGGTGCTGTTCTGGCTCGTTTTCAGAAGATTAACTCTTGAAGACCGAACGTGAGACTAAACATTTTGTCCAGATGGACATTTTGTTGGGAGACGACCTCCTCTCTGGTCGTCACCGTGACAACACAGCGGTCCACTGTGAGCGATACGTCCTCTCTCCGCCAATTTAACTTCACATGACCTCAATTTTCAGCCTCCCTCTGAAGGTTTGATGATTTATCAGCTGATTAGTCGGCCATGAGCCGAAGCACTCGGCGATGATCTCCTGGACGCCGCTAACGACCTCGATTAATGACTGACCTGCTGAAATTGGTTAATTGGGCGGTGGAGGGTCGAGGAGACGTCTGGACTGGTCCAGCAGTGCACTATTACAGAAATGACATGGATTAGGAAAATAAATAAAAACTGAGAGATAAGAAAGAATGTGTTGCCTCCACACCAGACCAGCCTACAGAGACAGAACATGATGTAAATATCATATTTATACATCACGGTAATGAATTCAGTAAAATATAATATTTTAAAAGGAGGAACGACATTTTCATTGAATATGTTTAGGTCAAATCATTCATGTAATGTGTTGATGTTTTTTATAGTTATTTTCAGGGTATATTACACAAATACTTTAAGATTAAATATGTTTTATATTCTGAAAACATAAAAATCATCACATATGGAGTCATGTGGTGTTCAGTGGACAGTGATGAGGACATCAGGTGAGCCTCTGAGTGAACTCAACACTCAGTAGAGACTCTGGCTCTGGTTCTGGTTCTGGTTCTCTGTCTCCTCTCTGTAACGTTACGTTCATGAAGTAAAGTACATTTCCCCTCCAGCTCCAGTCAGCAGCCAACATTACAGAACAGAAATACCCGACAATGGAGGTCACCTCCGGATCACTGCTGCAGTCAGGTTGATCGACAGGAGTGAAGATAAATCCACCCAAGTTACAAAGTAATCTCTGAGCTCTCCTCCCGCCGGTAAACAGCTCCTGATCAGAACAGATTCTGATGAGACTCCAGGTGTTTATTCCTCCAGAACATCTGGATCTGAGCCGCTCCTCCACACAAATTTTGTCTAATCTATTTGCGTCTTTGCTCTAATTTTTTATGTAGTTTAGACACACAAAAAATGTGCTTCACTTGTGGTTCTGCATCTTTACTTGAAACATTTAAATTTAATTAATTTAATATTCCCTAATTGTTCTCCAGGATGTAGCTGCTGACCCGTGGATCTCAGTCACCATGTTTCCATAAAATTTCTAACGCAATATTCTTCTAAATGCTTCATGGAAACACGACTACTGTCTGCAAAATGGGAAGAACAGGAATGTTCAGCATCTTATTTTAGCATGTTATCTTTTTTTCTTTCTTTCTTTATTCACATCAGTTAAAACCATGTATAACATACTCTAAATACTTTAAATCTGTAATAATCTTATGTGAAATGGGACACCCTAGGAAGCTTAAAAAGCTTATTAAGAGGGGCCCAGGCACAACGTAGATACAAGTACGATATACATACGTACATGTTTAAATACATACGTATAAAATAAAAATTTAAACAAAACAAAAGAAAAAAACAAAAACAAACAAAGAAATATAAAAATAAAATGAAAAACATATTCATTTTCATACATATTCATACATACACATAACACTCTCAACTATACAAACCAAACAAAAGATACCCTAACCTAAGGCTAAACCTAACCTAAGCCCTATTCCTAACCAGGTCCAAGTGGTCACGTCACCAACAGTCCAAGAAGAATTATGCTACATTGTTGAAAAGAGAAATTGCTACATAAGGATCATGACTGAGAATATTTCAGCAACAGGTGCCTCCTTAGTCGATATTTAAAAACAGGTATAGATGGGGACATTTGCAAGTCTCTCTCCAGATTGTTCCACACCTGTGGACCTTTACAAACAATACTGAGGCTGGTACATTTGAGTTTCAGATGTTTTCCCTTAATAAGATGCTTCTTCCTAGTCTGATATGAATGCACAGGAAAAGAAATTGGAATCAGGTCACAAAATCTTTCATTGAGCTTGTTAACAACACAAAACATAGTACAAGCATTATGAAAAGTATTGAGTTCGTTAATTTTCAGGAGGCCATAGCGATGAAAAAGCGGGTCAGAAGGAGCGTCAAATTTAGCCCAGGACATAGCTCCAATAATTTTCTTCTGCAGAATTGCCAAATTCCCTAAGTGGCTGGAGAATGTATTGCACCAAATAATATTACAGTAATTGAGATGTGGCTCAAATAATGACCGATATAATGTTACAAGTGCTTCACCAGGTAAGAAATGCCTCAACTTAAAGAACAGTCCGACATATTTTGATAATTTTTTGGTTAATACATCAATATGCCCCCTGAAATTTACGAACTCGTCCATTTGAACTCCCAGGAATCTAGTGGTCTTCACTCTCTCAATAGGGCTGTCATTTATTTTAATATCTATAAGTTCGAGGTTGCTTCGATTTCTGTTAGACCGAAAAATTATAAAGTTTGTCTTATTTAAATTTAGTGACAATTTATTGCATTTTAACCATGTATCAACCCTGATCAATTCTTCATTTAGATTCTTTTGCAGATCATGTATGTTCTTGTGCGATAAGAATAAATTAGTATCATCTGCAAACAGAATTTTGTGCAAAATGTTAGAACAGTGAATAAAGTCATTTATATATAAAATAAAGAGGAGCGGTCCAAGGATAGATCCCTGGGGGACACCGTACTCTACTGTTCTGCATTCAGATTTATGATTGAATATGGAGACATATTGTTTCCTCCCAAACATGTAGCTACGGAACCAACTGAGAGCAGTACCTCTGACACCATAATATTGGAGTTTATGCAGAAGAATTTCAAAATCAATCGTGTCAAAAGCCTTTGACAAATCAAGGAGCAAAATGATTTTGACAAATCATGTTAGCATGCTAAACTGTAAACACAAAGCACAGCTGAGGCTGATGAATGTGTTTCATTGTGCAGTGATTTGTTTTTGGTTGTGATGGTAGTAAAACCAGAAACCTGGGAATATTTTCTCTCCTTCGTGTCTTTAAGGAAACAGGAACCTGAACCTCCACTTTGGAGACTTCTCCTGTTTGGGAGTTTTGGGGAGTTTTCATCATAATGAATTCTTTCTCCTCTCACATGAACATATTTCACTGCTCGTGCTCGTGTTCGTCTCCAGAACACTGACTTCTTTTTGTCGTTCTGTGTTTTCCTGTTTCAGGTTTTGTTACTTTTTCCTAAATGAAACTTTTCCTTCCTCTCCTGTTTTTTGTGTTTCTCCCTACAGATGCAGAACGGCCCGGCCCGGCCGCGCTGCAGATCTGTTTTCCTGGAGGGACCGGTCTATGTGCTGGGTTCACTAGGTGTTTAGTGGCGACGCAGGACTGCCAAGTATGATGTTACAGCCTTCCCATGTTAATGTTCATTCAGGAAGGACCTTTACTGCCAGAGCAGCGGGAGGGAGCTGGCCAGCTGTGAAAACACTGTTAAAGAGGCTTTAGTGCTCATTTCACGAATACTTTAAGTTTACTTATTGAAGGGGAAAAAAAGAAATTAATGGACTATGCGCTGAGCTTTTCCTTATTGTTCTTCCATGAGACTTCTCCATATGTGCCAGCGAGCGTCCGTCCAAGTTCAGCCCTCCTGTGAAACCGGATCCTGAAGTTCCACGTACGGAGGCGCTGGCCTTTCCCCCCGCGCCTGTTCTGGGATCAACGCTTGGCTCGTTCCCCTCGGAGCGGCTGCCATGTTGGATCAGACCATAAACTGTTACCTCAGAGACAAAGAGGAGGTGAAGGACGTCCTGCCGCTGGAGGTCCTGAGGACACCGGCGTCCCTCGGGGAGACAACATAATGATGATATACAGCTGCTGTGTTAAATACTGCTCTCTGATTGGCCGGTAGCTGCGTGTTAAAATCATATGGACACCTCAGACTGTGTTCAGGTCGACATCAGGCTGCAGGTAGGCACAGACACCTGGAGCTTCTCAATGACCCCTGGACTCTCCTGAAAAACCTGCAGAGCTGTATAAGTGACCCTGATGTTACTGATGTAAGACCCTTCAAGGTTTGCAGGGACATCTTCAAGGCTCCTGGAACCTGCTCAAGGACCAGTAAAACCGAGTCAGTGACCACAGGAGCTAGAGTCAGTCTCAGGCCGGACATAAACCTGCTTTCAACAACGTGTTGAACCTGCAGCCTCAGAAATTAACTCCACACATCCACAAGATGCAATACAGCTGTTAGTGTGGTTAAAAAGCAGCGCAGCAACACTGACAACCTGAATGTGATCTTTATTTTCTGCAGACAGCCTTACACATCGGGTCTGATGTGTGTTTTGGTCCCGGTCGACACGTCACAGGACACTTCATAATCACATTTGGTCATTTAAGTTTTCATCTCAGCTGCTTGGAGATCTCAAGACACATATCTGACCTGCTCGTGTTTCATGGAGATGTTCATCACACATTAGTGACGAACACATTTTCACCTGAAACAAAGGATTTCAGTGGACAAATGTATATTTCTACAGCCAGAAACCAGAAAACAAATCAACTTTTTAAAATAAAATTTATATTTTTTAAGGCTCCATAATTTAAGGATGAGAATTTAAGCTGAGGATGCAAAAACATTTTTCTTTAAATAAACTGAGTAAAGTGAAATATGAAATGATTGTGTACTGTAGTAATACACGTGTACTTTTTAAAAAAAGCTTCAGTACTCTGCTCAGAAATACTATTCCAAACAACTAACTCAAATGCAGGACTGTAACTTGTACATGTAATAGAGTACTTGTACAGAGTGGTATTGTTACTCTTACTGATGTAAAGTATCTGGATACTTCCTCCACCCACTGACGGTCATTATGTTCTGGGTCTGTAGAGGTCAGAGTTCAGCCTCCACACCGGCTCTGAGGAGGAGAAACAAAGAGTCTTTAAAAAGCTGTTGAACACACACACACACACACACACACACACGCACTCAGAGAGAGAGAGAGAGTGAGTTGGTTTGTGGGCGAGAACGGAAACAGCCCATCAGTTTTAATGCGTGTATGAGACCACATGTTGAGACGCCTCACAGTCATCGACGTGGGTGAGTTCAGAGTGTGTTGAGCTGCCTGAACACACTCTGACCGTCCTCTTTCTCACACACACACACACACACACACACACACACACATCTTCTTCTTCTCCTTCTTCTTCTTCTTCTTCTTCTCTGACGTGTGTCTGACAGCTGCCGCAGCACCTTGTTATTGCAAAAATAAAAGTGCAACCAATTAGAGCTGCAGCACAAACTGCAGGCTGCTAAGCTCTGCTGTATCCGCGCTCCGCCGAGAGGATCAGGCGAGATGAGCTGCGGCTCTCTCAGACATTAATACCTCGCCGTAGATCTCGCCGTTAAACCCGCCTGCTCTTTCTCTTCCTGCAGCGTCCTTCAGTCGAGTCCACCAGGAGTGTTGGGTGAGCCAAATTCAACTCGAACAAGATTTGAAGAGTAAGTGAGGACGATGGATGTGTCGACACAAACCCATCTGGAAACTGTTACGCTTGTTCTTCTGTGGCTGACAGAGGTGTGGCAGGATGACGGGTCAGCGAGCAGCTTGTAGGTGGAAACAAAAAACTAATCAGGACAACGTTTCACACCAAACATGAAGAGCTGATCGATCTGATCACAACAAGCATCTGTTGAACTTAATATGTCCTGGGTCTGTTCAGCAAACAAGAAGTTCACACGATATGAAACAGAAAATAAAGTTAAGACGTGTGGTGACATATTTTATCGTTCATACAGTTAAATAGGCTGATAATAAACTTAAATATATATGTGTGTTGTATGAAAGGTGCCACGATGTAATGAGTCAACGTGTCATGGCGTAAAAAGCCAGAGACAACTCTTCTGTGTTTCAAGACTGTTTCAACATCTGCTGAGATTTGAAGACAAACATGATGTTTTATAAACCCAACCAGAACATAAAGAAAGTACGGAAGCCGAGTACCGCCATGGATTTTTCTTCTTTTTATGCACTATCTCGTGATAACGACTTATTATCTCGTTATCTCGATATAGCAAAGATTGTTTTCTCGTGATAACGAATTAATTATTTCGTTATCACGATCAATGGTCAGCCGTCTGTGAGACGAGGGCGCAGGGACCGTCTACAAAGTGCAACCCTGAAAAGAGATGCCACAAAAAATATTCAGTAACTTCACTATTATTCAGTGTAGTGTCACCAAAATCACTCCACACATCAATGGTCTCCTGCTGGTTGTACTACAACTGTTAGTTTGGACAAATGTACTTCTGCATAATTTTGGGGAATTGAATAATATTCAATAACTTGACTCTTATTCAGTGTAGTGTCACCAAAATTAGTTCAAACCAGGGGTCTCCCTGTTGGTTATACTACAACTGTATACTGTCATGGCTGTCTCATGGCCACTGCCTTTGAACCAATCAAATGAAGGATACACTGGGTGACTAAGTCACCAGCCAATCAGGAGCAACTTTTAATTAAGCTCTACCTGCAGTGCTCATTTTTCAGTTTTTACTGCAAAGCCACTATGATGAGGAAAAAAATTTTCAATACTCAATGCTTCAGATTCCATTGAAAATTTGCCTCCAGAAATTCCTCAAAATTATGCCAAACCATGTTTGTCCAAACTAAGTATAACTTGTAGTATAACCAGCAGGAGACCATTGATGTGTGGAGTGATTCTGGTGACACTACACTACGCTGACCATAGAGACCAATGTTATTTGTCCAGCCCAGAGGAGTGCTTGTTTTGATGAAAATACGGTTGTAGCTCGTTGTCTACCTTACCACGGTAGTAAAGAGTCGTCGTTTGTGTTTTAACAATGTTTCGCTTATGAGTTATTGATCTGGGAAGTTCGGATCTGTGAATATATTTCTAACTTTACCGAACTCTGTTATATCGAGATAACGAGATAATAAGTCGTTATCACAAGATAACAGTGCATTAAAAGAAGAAAAATCCATGGCTGTTCTCGGCTTCCGTAACAAAGTGATGTCACAACATAAAACTTGAAATTAAACCAAAAGCAACGTAAAGCTTCAACATATCTGTGGTCAGAAGAAACGCACATTTCCAACTCTTGTTCTGGCAGCTGGGTTGTGTTGAGGCAAAAAAATGATATATGGATATCATGTTAACAACACACATTATAATATTGTGTACATGATACTGTGTCGTTTTTTGTTTCTTGTCTTGAAAAAAAGATGAGGAAGACGACGCAGTAACTAACAAGCTCCTCCCACAATGTGTGGTCACTACTGCAGCGCTAAATCATGTTGGAAGAAGTGACGGATGAGAGCGAGACACTCCAGACCTTATAATAATATCATTATGGTGCGTTATTTTGGCCACAATAATCATAGCAGCTTATCACAACATAGTGATGTTTGTTGTGAGGCAGCGACCTCTAGTGGCTGTAGTCATTATTATGGCAGCAAAGGAGGAAGTCAGGTGAAAGAGCAGCGAGGAGGTCAGGTAAAAGTATTTGAATTTAACATAACTTCAGTTACATAAGTAACATATTTATTTTAACCTAAACCACGATGTCTTCCTAAACTGTGACTGTTGATAAGTATGAGAATGTGTTATGTGATTGTGGAGGCTGTAGTTGGTCTTGTTGTGTCTCTAACACCACACAGTGACACAGTGACTCCAGCTATGTTTTGAGTCCGGCACAGCGCAGCACTGCCGGACAGCTGGAGTTGCGAGACAGAGGAGTTCCTAAGATAATTAGATAATCACGTGCAACCGCGGTTATACATGTTATAAACACAACAACACAAAGTGTTCCCAACCGAATGATTAGAAGAAATGTTTGTATTTGTCTCTTTTTTTTTAGATTATTGTGCTGGCGTCAACACAGAGCGTTTTATTATGAAATTAACCGGATGTCATGTTGTTGTTTCGGTGTGTGACTTCCTGTCTGCTCTCTGCTGAATTCGGCTGAATTGATGCGTCATGCTCCAGCATCCGGCAGAAACAGAAGTCCTGTGTATCTGCTCTGTTGCAATACGCAGCGCCGGAGCCAGTGGAAGTAAACACATACACTAGAGGGAACCCTTTAAGCTGTGGCAGACCGGCGATGGACCGAACACGGATCTGGTGGAATTTAGGGGTGACACAACAGAACAAGAAATTAAGTTGGTAATTTCAGGAAATATTTCAGCTCACAAAGGGTATAAAGTGAAAAAGGTGCAAAATTACTTCACAGTGTTTCTGGGTGAATCTGTCCGTCTTGTATCTACAGGGTTTAACTGTCCTTCAGTCTCACAGCGTGTCTCTGTGTCTGGATTTCCTGAACATGAAGTTATATTCCTCTCAGGTGGAGCTGCGGTTGGTTATCTGTGACCCGCAGCCTCAACAGCTCCCTCATGGCGTCTTACATAACTGATGTTTCTGCATCCTGATAAATCAGCAAGGCCGTCGTCTGTTTCCGGTCTTCTTCTTTGTTTCAGGATCCCGGCAGGTCGGACGGGATTAAAACCAGCTCCTCCTGCCAGCTCCTCCACCTCCTCAGAGAGACAACAGTATCCTCACATCACTCCCAGAGACGACGTTAAAGTGTCAGCCGCCGAATCCAGCGCTCTGAGTTTGTGTTGAGATTTATCTATGAGTGTTTGTGTTGTACCAGGAGGAGGAGGAGGAGGAAGAGGAGGAAGGTGGTGTTAAAGCTCTTCAGTGGCCGATAAAAACCTGCAGCTCTCCAGAGGTTCGACAGGATAATTGATGATTGATGATGTCGGCATGTTTGGAGGTTAAAAATCATTTGTGTGCACAGAGGGAGGCTGTCAATGATCAATCAATGCTATTAACTAATCAACAGCTTCACTTCAGGCTCCTGTAAGTCACTTTGTAATTGATGTTTAAAAGTAAAGCAGCAACGAGGTGAAGCTGCAGTCGCTCAATGTCACACATGAAACAGTGAGAGGACGGTTCTGATCCAAATGATCTAATAATGATGCTTCAGACTGATTCTGATGGTTTCAAATCAGGTCAACAAATTCTGTGTTTGTGCCGAATGTAAAATTTAGAATTCATGGAAATTAAGTTATGACAACATGCTGAAAAATGACAAATATAAAGGAACTGTTCACGTCACAGTTTACAGGACTGTCTGAACACTGATCTGAGAGCGGTGTCCCACAGGGATCAGATCTCAGTCCTCTGGTGTTCACTCTCGATTTATGTCTTTGTGTTTAATTTCCAACTGAGCTCCACAACAAGCTTTTTTTTTCGTACCTATTAACTGAATATGTCGACTGCCAGAGTCTCCCAGATCGATTAACTATTAAGGTGTGACGGGCGTCCAGGACCTTCATCAGACGCTCAATGTTGACTGTTGGTCTCACCACTGGACACAAACAGCCCACGAACAGCAGGTGATGGTTCTGTGTTTGATGAACCAGCCATCCTAAAAGACGTCTTGATCTCAGTTGGACTATATAATATAATAAAATAAAGGTGAAATAATAAAATAAAACCTCTTAAAGGACCTCGGTGCATCATCAAGGACAACTTTCAACTTCCTCAAAGACTCTTGTTCCCCAATCAAGGACTCCTGAAACCTGTCATGTGACATAGAAACTCCTAAAGGACTCCTGGATCTTCAGAGACTATTTACTCTGTCGTGGGCCAGTTAAAGGACTCCTGACACCTTTGAGTGGATCTCTTGAATATCCTCATGAAACTGCGTCAATCAACCCAACAACCTCATCATGAACCCTGAGGGACCCTCAGGGTTCATGATGCAGTTCTGCAGACCTCCTAATCCGAAGCCCTTTACGAGGTTTCAGCTGCTCACTCACCCATTCACACTCCACACGATGTGGCAAGCTACCGTGAAAGGTGCTGACCCAACCATCAGGAGTAATATGGAGTCAGAGTCTTGACACATGGACGGGAGGTGCCAAGACTGAACTGTGGACGACGCGCTCTACATCCTGACCCACAGCTGCTCCAGGTTCTCTTGGACCTCTAGAACCCTCTCAGGGACACCTTGAACTTCTTCAACAGCCCTAAAAGCCTCTTCAGAGATCACTAATTAACCCTTGCAAGGACCCTGAGTGACCCGAGAACCTCTTACAGGACACCAGGTTTAAACCCCTGTTAAAGTATCGTAGCAGTGAGCTCTGACTGGTGGAAAAATGTGTCAATCAATGCAAAGAAGCAGATTCTGGACCAGATTGGTCCAGATCCTCACAGTAGCTTTCTGTCCTCCAGCACGCTGAATGAACTCAGGCTCTGAGCAGGTGATAAGGCCGACCGGAGGTCTTCCAGAGGACTCTGCTCTGTCTGATCTGAGCGTTTCTGTGCAGCTGATGGAAACTTTAAAACATTCACTGATTAACATGAAAGCAGAGCGACTGCCTGCGACCAGCATGGACCCGACCAGATCTTTGATGTGACGAGCAGGAAGTCCACATGAAACCAGATAAAACTAGAAAAACACTCAGTATCAGTCTGAGTTTATCAGACTGAGTAAATAATGTCTGTCTGTTTTTTCTGTCAGGAGCAGCTGGTCACATTATACTATAAACCCACTAACACTGTTCTCTATAATATTGCATATAATATAACACATCTCAGAACTTCTCCCAGTTTACTGAGTCATTAGACTGCTGCTGAGCACCGTTAAAAATACAAGTGATGCATAATTTATTGGATTATGATATATTTTGTTTTTAACAGATTATCTGTGCAGTTTAAGGCTTCAGGGAGGTAAAAACAAGAAAACTTAAACTGACCCCTGATCCCTTTAATACATTAAAGATGCTCCATTAAAGACCAGGCAGCAAAAAACTTAACCAGAGCCTTGGTTGAACGAAACGACCCGCACTGCCAGACAGGAGTGTCGTAGAGCTGAGCGAAGGTGGAAAAAGGACAAATTACAAGTGTCTTTTCAAATGTTGAGGGATTGCTGGTGTCATTACCAATCCACTGTGAAAGAGGCTAAAAGAAAATATTTTTCAGATATTATTCTGTTGAACTGTCACAAGCCTCGTGTGTTGTTTAAAGTCATCAACTCTGCTCTGAATGCACCACAGACTGTCGGTTTTGAGGCCTCCCCTGCTGTGTTTGAAAACTTTCTTCACTTCTTCATTGATAAAGTCACTTCTACCAGTGCACTTATTTCACCTCCTGCTTTTGATCCTTCACTGTCTGTCCCCTGCTCTGCTGTTTTCAACACGTTTGAGCCTGTGACCCTGTCCTTTGTGCAGGAGACTGTTGGTCATTTGAAGCCCTCAGGGTCTCCAGGTGATTCTGTCCCTCCCCGACTTTTTAAGGAGGTTTTCCCCACTGTTGGGCCATCTTTTCTCACAGTTATTAATAGCAGTCTGTCCTCTGGAGTGGTCCCTGTCCATTTTAAACATGCAGTTGTGCAGCCTTTGTTAAAAAAACCTGGGCTGGATCCTACTGTTTTGGCAAATTACAGGCCTATTTCTAAATTGCCTTTCTTTTCTAAAATTTTAGAAAAGATTGTTTATTCTCAGCTTATGGATTTTTTAAATGAACAAAATATTCTAGAGATCTTCCAATCTGGTTTTAAAACATTGCACAGCACAGAATCAGCGCTTTTAAGAGTTTTTAATGACATCTTTTTAGCTACTGACTCTGGTCACTGTGTTGTCCTTGTACTTTTAGATTTGACTGCAGCATTTGATACAGTGGACCATAACATCCTGATTGCTCATTTGGAGCAGTGGGTGGGCGTCAGCGGCACAGCACTTGAATGGTTCAGGTCCTACCTGTCACATCGGACTTTCTGTGTCAGCCTTGATGACTCTGTGTCCTCCACTGCTCCTCTCTCATGTGGGGTCCCACAGGGCTCTGTGCTGGGCCCTCTTTTATTTTCTCTTTATCTACTCCCTCTTGGTTCCATTCCCAGGAAACATGGCATTTATTTTCATTGTTATGCGGATGACAGTCAGATCTATGTCCCCCTGAAAAAGTCCGACTCCTACACTGTTGAGCCACTGCTAAAGTGTTTACATGAGGTTAAAGCTTGGATGTTTTTAAATTTTCTACATTTTAATGAAAAAAAAAGACAGAAGTCATGGTCTTTGGTGGCACTTCTGTGACCCCCCTAGTCAATCTGGGTTCTTTGGCACAGTACCACAAGCCAATTGTGAACAATCTGGGGGTAAAAGTGGACGCTGACCTGAAACTTGACAGTCAGATTAAAGCAGTGGTGAAGTCGAGCTTTTTTCAGTTGAGGCAGCTGGCAAAAATGAAACCATTCCTTCAGAAAAAGCACTTTGAGATAGTAATCCACGCCTTTGTGACCACTCGGCTGGATTACTGTAATGCACTTTATATGGGGGTTAGTGGGTCCTCCATCGCTTGACTTCAACTGGTTCAAAATGCTGCTGCACGTCTTTAAACCAGCACACACAAGTATGAGCACATTTCACCTATTTTAGCTTCACTCCACTGGCTGCCTGTCCATTTAAGGATTCATTTTAGAATTATTTTATTTGCTTTTAAATCCTTGAATGGCCTTGCCCCACCTTACCTCTCTGAGCTGCTGCACCCCTACACTCCCAGCCGCTCTCTCAGGTCAGCTGACCAGCTGCTCCTGACAGTGCCTAAAGCTAGGCTTAAGCTCAGAGGGGAGCGAGCTTTTTCCGTTGCAGCTCCAAAACTTTGGAACGGATTGCCGCTGCACATTAGACAGGCCTCCTCACTGTCTCATTTTAAAACGCTCCTCAAAACCCATCTCTTTTCTTTGGTTTTTAACACCACGTAGGGTGTTGATTTTATGATTTTATTTGTTTACGTGCATATTTTTATCTTCTACGGGCAATGATTTTATTTGTATTTGTATTTTTTATTTTATTTTATTGTATTACTTTTATTTTTTTATTGTGTACTTCATCTATTTATTGTGTTTTTATCTTGTTGTGCAGCACTTTGGGAAACCCTCTGTTTGTTAAAATCATGCTATATAAATAAAGTGGATTGGATTGGATATGTAAGAATTTTATTTGAAAACGTTGAAACCAAAAAATGAAACCAAACGATCAAGAGAACATAAAGAATTAACAATTGTAATAATTGAAGTTATAAGTCTGTGTGTTGCTGTAGAGATGTCTACTCAAGTTAGCATGCTAACCAGTTAGCCTCCAGCCCGCCAACACTCTCCTGGTGTTTCAACACCAGACCGCTAGATGAATAGCTAACCAAGCGAACGAGCTAGCGGCAGCCACAGTTAGCAGCACACTTCTTACCTCTCCTTTTCAAACATGTCATTAATATTTCCTGTTTTCTTCTGAACTGTTTTGTTGGTTTGTTTGTTTATGGATTTCAATCAATCGATCAGTTAGCAGCAGTGATGGGCAAATTACTTTGAAAAAGTAACTAATTACAATTACAAATTACTTCTTAAAAAAGTAATTGAGTTAGTAACTCAATTACTCTATTATAAAAGTAACTAATTACTAGGAAAAGTAATTTTTGCGTTACTAAAACAAAGTAATATGTCAAAGAATTCGGCTTTTTAGAAGCATGTTTCACACGCCAGTTTCATAGAGTAGAGTGTTTATATTTCCACTTGCTAAACGCCGACTTTCCCACTTTATCCTCCTCTTCTGTACTCGCCATTTCTTCTCTGTCTATCACTTTGGTTTTACCGGTCGAAAGTTGTGTGTGTGCGCCGCACAGAAGCTACGTCGGTTTGTGTGTAAAATAAACTCCTACAAGGATTCGTCAATGATGTCACGCAGCTATACATCGTCAAGTCAGTTACTTCCTTGTTCCATATCCGCAAAACATGACCTGTCTTATCCTTGGTATTTATCGAAACCGTGTTGTACTAGTGTGCTCTCTACTCTGCAGCCCGCTTATGAAGTGAGGAGGAGGAAAGGAAGAAAAGAAAAAACAATAGCCTAGAACTCATGCTGGCTGCAGGCTTTTTTTTTTTTACCATGATTGCGCTGGGGCCCCGATTTTAGTAACGGCAACACAAGTCATGTTAGTAACGGAAACGGCGTTAGTAACGCTGGATAAAGTAATTAATTAGATTACAAATTACAGAGGAATGTAACGGCGTTACGTAATCGCGTTTATTCTAACGGCGTTAGTCTCAACACTGGTTAGCAGTTACCTTGATGATGTGCTAATACATTATGATTATGATATATTACAATCCAGTTATTTATCCACCAAGTATCCATTAAAACACCGAAATAAAAGGCAGAACATTAAGGGAAGATGTTTCATAGTGACCATGTGTGCAGGAAGGTGGAGGCTGAGGGTGCTGCAGCGCCTCCAGCTGACGAGGACGGAAACACACCGTGTATGAATAGTTTAGTTATTTTACAATTAATAATTGGCTAACTGAAAATTAGTTTTAATTTGAAACAGCATGTGGTAAAGTGGCTGACAGAAGATATATGAGAAAAAGAAGTTTGAAAATGTAAAAATGTTATCATTTAAAGTGTAAAAAAAAGCATCAGGGTCAGGCCGGGTTAAGGTGCGTTCACACCGGACCTTTTATTTTTTGTCGCTGTCGCTCGTGTCTCTCCAAAAAAGTCGCTCTGTTGCTCAGCTGCAGTCGCTCGTCGGCACAATTCAACAGACCGCTCTGATAACGTCATTCAAGCGATTCTAGTGAATTTCACGTCGCTCGGAGGCGCTCATTTCTTCCCGTTTTCAATGGTATACGCGGCTGACAACGGCCCAGTTTGACGAGCTGTTGGCGAGAATCGGAGGCAGGATTTCCCGGTTGGACACCAACTACAGGCGCTCCATCCCAGCTGAGGAGCGCCTGGCCATTTGTCTCCGGTGTGTGTGTGTGTCAACGTAAAGCCGGCTTTGCTCTTCCGGACCGGCGGAGTTGTATTACGTTTCCATGGTTTCAGTAGTTGTCATAGTTACACATAGATTACGGCAGCCAATCAGCGCTGAGCGACAAGCGTCTGACGGCCAGAGACTTGGGGTTTCTCATCTCGAGCGACAGAGCGATTGAGCGTTTTTTCGCTCCGTCGCTCCGACGCTGTCGCTCAGAGCCCCAGCAACATTTCGCTTGAGCGATTAACCGCTCAGTCGCTCGTTTGCATTGACTTAATATGTAAACTTGTCACCAGCGACAAAAATGAAAGGTCCGGTGTGAATGCACCTTTAGCTAGCTGAACTTTTAGAGAAGTTCAACAGGAGCAGAAAAAGAATTTTTTAAATTTCCAAAATAAACCAAATAACGACCCAATAGGAGCAGCTGAAGAGCCACTCAGACTCACCCAGGTCACCACAGCAGCCACACTGAGCTTTCCAGGACAGAAACAGAAACATTTGAACCATTGTTGCAGCCTGGCTGGTGTTTGGCGAGGCAGTCGCTTCACTGTGTCTGAGAAGAAAAGTTAGTTTCTGCTGTTTGCTTCCGGAAACAGAGAGAAAGAAGGTTTTCAGACATGTTGAAGGAAACATTCATGAGTTCAGCATTTTGTAACACACAGTTTGTATCTGACATGAATCTGGAATCTGAAGTTTTTCAGTTGAGATCAGTACTTTGTTGAGCCTGTGTTGTGCTGGCGTCTCGTCCTCTCTCGTCTCCATAACATAAATACACTGAAGTGAAACTTGTTTTTGTTCCAGATCAGCTTCAGGCTGTAAAGTGACTTTTCTGAGTCCAGCAGTGTGAGCAGCTGTTTAAGTCATCACGAGTCACTTTTATCGATCAGTAACTCTATCAGATATATTATGTTCAGCGCGTCCTGTGGGGAGTCTTATCACTCATGTTAATAGTGCGTATTTGTTCCAGCTGCTCGCCTGGATCCAACACACACATGAAATATCAGGTTAGTGAGATGAAAATAGACGGAGCTGTTTGTGATCCAGAGCTGTGCTGAAGTACTTACAGCACATAAATAAGTTGTGACAGCTTGTGATATTAACTTTAAGAGCTGCAACCTGGAGCCAAAAATACAGACGTAAATTCAGACTGCTACCAGACGACAATCGCTCCGTCAGCTCCACCCTGCTGGACCCCATGTTCATCTTCTATTCAAACACTCGCAACTTTATTCAAACACTCACAGCTTTATTCAAACACTCGCAGCTTTATTCAAACACTCGCAACTTTATTCAAACACTCGCAACTTTATTCAAACACTCGCAACTTTATTCAAACACTCACAGCTTTATTCAAACACTCACAGCTTTATTCAAACACTTGCAACTTTATTCAAACACTTGCAAATGTATTCAAACACTCACAACTTTAGTCAAACACTCGAAATTTTATTCTGAAGCTGCACTTGGTTATCTGGTCATGTTTTATAGGAACAGTTTGTTCATGTATTTAAACGTATAATATGTAACTTCTGTCACTGAAAAAGATCACATCACATCACATCCAGACGTTTTGGAGGAATAATCACCTGGAGTCACATCAGTTCTGCTCTGAGGAGGGAAGAATATCGTACTAAAAATTTTATGCAAACATCCAAATTCAAAAAACTTCCTCTAATTCGCAAACAAGTTTCTTCGCTCGCTTGTGGTGTTTTTGTCTTTTGTGAATCAGAGTCAATGTGCTCAATGTTTGATGGAAACTGATTTGACGTAGCGAACATTCAGCTCACATGACTGATCAGCTCCAGTCTCTGTTTACTTCTGTAGCCGTACATAGCCTACACCACAGCATCCTCTGACAAAATAACTCTTTATGTAGCATTCACTCAGAACAGTTTATGGAAATGCATCAGGTTCACATTTTTTATTTTTCTTATTTTTTTAAAGTTCACCTAAAATTTGCTCAACATTTTATGGAAACATGGTGACTGAGATCCACGGGTCAGGAACTACAGCCTGGAGAACAATTAGGGAATATTAAATTAAATTAAAAGGTTTCAAGTAAAGATGCAGAACCACAAGTGAAACACATTTTTTGTGTGTCTAAATTACATAAAAAATCAGAGCGAAGACGCAAATAGATGCAAAGTTTGTGTGGAGGAGCGGCTCAGATCCAGATGTTCTGGAGGAATAAACACCTGGAGTCTCATCAGAATCTGTTCTGATCCGGAGCCGTTCACCGACGGGAGGAGAGCTCAGAGATTACTTTGTAACTTGTGGGATTAAAAAGTGGATTTATCTTCACTCCTGTTTATCAACCTGACTGCAGCAGTGATCCGGAGGTGACCTCCATTGTCGGGTGTTTCTGTTCTGTAATGTTGGGGAAATGGACTTTACTTCATGATAGGGCTGTCAAATGATTAAAATGTTTATTCTGATAAATTGCAGGGTAGGTGTGGATTAATTACGATTAATCAACATTCCTAAATATGACCGAACATTTAACATTTTCTCTGTATATTGTTGTTGGAATGGAAAGATAAATGACAGGAGGCGGATATATATGTTTAACATTTGTTTTTTATTTATAACAAATCCAAATGATGCTATTACTGAGATTGAAAAATAACTCAATTTGCCTATCTCCTATGCCTCTTAGCAATACGGGATGTGTTATTCAGATTTTTTTTTTGTTAAATCAAACTCAAAGATAACCTTAATTCTAAACAATTTGGGCATCTTAGCCATTGCCCTTTTTTTAGCAAATATAGGATGGATGGATGAAACTTTTCAAGAGTTGTCTACTTTCAGAACTTCTCTGAAGCCGGTGTCCTCGACAATATTAATTGGTCTACAGTCCTTGGCAATCCATTTGGCAATCGTGTCAGTCAACTTGTCAGAGGTAGACTTACTTAATGCCCTGCGTTCGGTCAGGGTGGTCTGCCGCAAGCCAGGCGTTTCACCTGAAGTTGAAGTCCCAACAAATACATGCTTGGCGTTGAGATGATACTTTAAGCTTGAGTTGCTGCGGTGAAACGAAAACTCCTTCCTGCAGTGTGTGCACATCACAACGTGTTTATTGATTGTTCCATCTTTGCTTTTCTTATACTCAAACTTTCCATCCAAAGGGCCAACAGGTTCTTCGGATTCCTCCATCTCGTTCAGGTCACAATCAGCCATAACGTTAGAGTGATGACGAGTGGACGGAGTGGGATGAATTATGGGATATACGGGGTGGGTCATTCTGCGCATGCGTTAATGTGTTAAAAAAGTTATCGCATTAATTCTACAAATTAATCATCTCACGTTAATTTTGATAGCCCTACTTCATGAACGTAACGTTACAGAGAGGAGAACCAGAACCAGAACCAGAGTCTCTGCTGAGTGCTGACTTCACTGAGAGCTTCACCTGAGTGGAAATCTACCTGACGTGACTCAGACGAGGTGTTTTGGAGTTTTATAACCGCTACATTTCATCTCGTTCGCTGACTTTTCCACCCTGGAAGTTACAGCGAGAGGCGACCAAATGAAATGTTACCTTGAGGAAACTTCAGCAACAACATGTAGAACAAGGGTTGAGTTGTTTTCACACATTTTAATATAGAATTAATTATTATACTTTTAAACAAGAAACCACGTGATCATAAACAAGATTCAGAGCATTCAGCATTCTCAGACTCGCTACTGCTGACACGTTTCCGTTGTGGTTGGGATAAAAAAAAAAACACTGATATTCGATAATCACCAAATTATTAAGCTTTAAATTGCAGTGAAGATCAAAAAGATACAAAGCCTCAATCACATTCCCAGTTTTTACTCATATCCCTCCTTTTCCAGTGGTTGAAATCTCAGAAGTCGTCAATGGCGTTTACGTACACAGAAGCGATCGGACGTTTCAACATGTCGTCTCCAGACGTGGTGATTCCTCCTGCGTGATGTGATCACACCTGTCAGGCCGAGCTTTGGGGAAATAAAATGTCTTCAGTTGAATCAAAGAGAAGCTGAATCAATACGCTATCAGCCTGTGAGATAGGTGTGTATTTAAACTACAACCTTAAAGGTAATTTTCAGTGAGGTTTATTAAAACCAGGCCCGATGTGTGACCTGTGATGGGAGCAGGAAGGTCACATTAAAGGTGATAAAATATTGAAGTGACCCCCCCACAACACCACCACCCCCACACCACCATCACCGCCCTGTCGATACTCTGGCTGAGCGCAGGATATTTTCCGGGTTATAATTCCATTTGGCAGATCTGATTACAACCTGGACCGTTTCCACAGGAATAAAACCCACCAAAGATGGACGCGGCGAGTCAAAGCGCGTTGCAGTCCCTCTGATTGAATTCCAGCATTTTCTTTCCCCTCCAGAGGAGCCAAAGTTTGATCTTTACTAATTGATATATCCCGGCTCCGCACATGAATCTCAGAAAGCTCATACCTTGGGCCAATTTAGCTGTTCCACTGGCTGAGTTTTAATTGAGTCCACATTAAAATTTACTTATAAAATAATAATGGGCTCCCATGCAAATGAGCCCATCCCGATATTGCTGCGGCTGCATTTGCATATCCACAAGCAGTCTGGGAGTTCAGAAATCAATATAGATGATTAATAATATATGGGCTACAGGAATAATTAAATTCATTTGATGCAAGGACTCAGTCAGCCTTGGCAAACCAAAGGTGCAATTTTGCCACAATCTAATTTAATACAAGTTGCCTGGATTGCAGTTTCAATTACAAGGATTGAAATAATAATAATGTGTGTTAAAGAAAAATTACACTTTCAAATATATGTTATTTCATTTCATTTCATTGAATGTATTACGGGATGAATCCCTCTTTCTTCACACATTAACATATTGCACCAAATTGCTAAATTAAACTGCTCTTTAATTTATTGCACAGACATTAAAATATACAGCTCGTCAGCGCTCAGACAGGCCCGAGTTTAACGTGTTTACTCAGTTTAAAGATGCAATATGTCAAATGTGGTCGGCTGAAGCTTTAAAGTGTTTGTGTCTGTATGAAACTGCAGTGTAAAGTGTGAAGATACAGATGAGGTCTGGTAGAAAAGACATTAATCTCTGTGATGAAACACAGAGCAGTTTGTGTTAATTACTCGCTGAACTGGATCCCAAAATAATGTTATCACACTGACTGATCCGACTCGGCTGTAATAACTGGAGACGTGAATATACAAACTAAATAAATACATTTAAGCTCTCAGTCAGACCCTGAGGTGTGTTTAAAGCCCCCGGCTTTGTCTGACAGGTCACAGTGCAGCGACGTTGGACCTGCTGGCTCTGATATCACAGGATTCGGTCTGCTTCAAACACAATCACCTGTTTGTCTCATCATCTCGTTCTGTCACCAGTTTTACACCAGAATTCGTGAATGCAGGTTTTTTTTTAACACACATTTAAAAAAAACAGCAATTGACTCTTTTCCTAGAGACAACTTGACTTTTATTGTCTTTGTATTTGTCTTTTATCTGCTTTATAACGGCTGAACCAGGAAACATTTGGGCAGATTGTGTTGTTGCTCCGACACAAACTCACAGCTGAGATTCACGTCAGTTTCTACCGATGTGCTTCGGCTGCAGACGGACTCTGAATACGTGTGTGGGAGGAAGATATGACACCTGTCAGCCCTCGTCATGTGAGGTTATCTCAACATCAGGTGCTCTGATGGGATGAGCTGACGGCGTCACGTTGCAACTCTCTGGATCGGGCCGTCCAGAAACCACGTGGACAGTTTAACCTGATGATCACGTGATCTCACCAGGCTTCAGGCTCTGCTCTTGTGGCCAAACACACAGTAGCTGATCCAATCAGTTCTGTTCAGGTGTGACTGTTGGTTTGAAAACAACATGGCGGCTCCTCCAGAGGTTAGCGTAGCAGCTGTAGCATCAGAGTTTATTTCAGAACCAGTCTGAAGGTTTTTCTCTCCACAGACGTCAGAGTTTGATTCACCATCTGGCTGATGGTTGATGGACAGATGGTTCGTCCAATCACCTGCCAAGTATTTCATGTGTCTGCTGTCAGGTGAATATTTTGGGGCAAATCTCAGAACTTTTTACGCAGATTCTCTACATGCAGTTTTTCTGTCGTGGTGATGGTGTGAAGTGAAGTTGTGGCTGCAGCAGCAGGAGATCTTCATCTGCCTGCAGTCACGTATGTGTGACTGCGACCTCAGCCAATAGCAACTGCCCGGGGGCGACGCCAAGATGGCTGCTGAGTGGTGAGACTTCCCTGTCAGGACTCTGGTCATGTTTGACATCATGAACTGACCAGAATACAGGGAACAGAAAGCAGTGTGGTTAAAGCTCTCCTTCAAACTCAACGACTGAACTCTAAAAATCACAAGAAACCTCAAAGACACCTCAGAGTGTCCTTCACAGCGTGGTAACGTTAGACCTTTAAAATCTGATGCAATGTGGCAGCGAGCCTTCGTCAGGGAGTCACATGTTCGAGTCAGGAGGTATTTTCTGTTTCTGGTTGAACAAACCGTGGCGGACTCAAAACGCAGCCGGTGGGGGTTGCTGGACGACGGGTGACGGAGCAAAACCGTACCGGAGCCGTAACACAGCGGACATGCATCCAGTGGAATCGTCGGGTGAGGCGACCTGCACGACCGACCCCAGAACTATACAACTATTTGTGCCTATTAGACATCAGGTTTAAAAACACCAGGATCCCCCTTTAAATACATTATTTCTATACTTTTCCGACACTAAGTCGAGTATTTACTCCAAAATGTAAATCTGTTTTGCAGATTTATGTGGAGACAAAAGACTTTTGGCTTTTTAGATTTGACTTAATGTGATTTTTCAGGACACACAAAAGTTTGTGTCTCTAAAAATCAAGACGAATCAAATCAAATCAAATCACATCACAGTTTTGTTTATAAAGCCTAAAATCACTTCCCCTCAGTGGGTTTACAGTCTGTACAGTGAACGACTGCCTCCATCCTCAGACCCTCGAGGAGAGCGAGGACAGAAAAACAAAACAAAAACAAGAATTCTTTTTTTAAAAAACACAAAAATAAGCAGAAATTAATTATTTAATTATTTAAATCTGCTGTTTCCATCTGTGTTTCACACACACACACACACACACACACACACACACACACACACACACAGTGTGTCCCATCTGCCTGTTTGTTCTGACCCAGGTGGACATGAGGCGGTCGGTGTGAAGCAGCAGGTCCGACCTTTAAATCAAACCACTGGAGCGTCTCCGCCTCCATCTTGTTTGGTCCTGTGTCACCTGACAACGTGAGGAGGCCGACCTGCCGCTCGACGCCACCTGTGAGTCACATGACGCTCGCTCATCAGCATTCAGCTCGCATCACAAACGTTCATCTGGAGCTCGCTGGGTTCAGGGAGTCTTGGACTGCGAGGAGACGAGATTATGGACATTACGGTCTTGACATCCTGTTACGTGGCGGTCGGTGCCAAGGCGATGTCAACAATGCCCAGAATCCACTGCTGCCCGTAATGAATGCACTCCAATATGTAATGACTGAGTAATCACATTATTTGCAGTCTCGACTTTATTCTAACGGAGCGGCCGCCCGCATCTGTGCTCCGTCAGTAATTGCCAGGCCGGGGCGGCGAGCGCGAGCAGCATTTGCATCCTGCACTGGGGAGTTGCATTGCAAATGATTATGCTGAATTGTTTTTGCAACAGGAATGTCCAATCCAATAAAGTTAATGATCTCGAAAGACATGGAGGGAGATGAGGAGGAGGAGGGAGGAAACTAAATCGATTAAAATGCAGATGTTCACCATCCGACGGAGGCCATGATGGCGGCATTGTGTCGATGTAATTAAGCCTATTTTTTGTCTTTTCAGGAAGTCCTTTATCTTCTCGCTCAGCTCCAAAATCATGAGTTCTGTTCACTTTAAGACGCCTGAAGGCAACAGGAAGCATCATCATCCTGCAGATAACTGATTCACTGACTGATCAATGTTCATCACAGTCGTATTATTTTATCTTCAGTCATGAAATTCACAGATTCACCTCACAGAGCTCAAACGATAAAATTAAAGATCAACACGTGGATTTGAAATGAAATCTGTGATTCAGAACGATCCTGTTCACAAACAAATCAATAAAGGAGCTCTGGAAAACAAAATACCAGTCAGCTGATCGTCTTCATCACACAGGAGAAGAGTCGGCAGGCTAACCTTAAGCTAGCTGCAGGCTAACGCTAAGCTAGCTGTGTCGTCTTCAAATGTTAAAGTAGGCGGGGTGGAGGGAACAAAATACTGCAACAATCACCGATACTGATTTTGATTTTGATGAATCAAACTGAACTGATTTGATGGATTGTTGCTGATCTGATTCTGTCCGGCTTCATCTTCCAGTCCAACATCAGCCTGTCGGGACTTCAGCATCGTGAAAGTTCCCAAATGTTGTGTTGTGATATTTTGTTACAGTTGTACATTGTTATTGCAAGAAACTGCACAACGAGAAAGAGTTTTTCATTTACTACATCAGCACTTTGTTCACAGTCGTTACCTGATTCAGAGGCACATTCTGTATCTTAGATCCTCTCAAGAAACTTCTGTTGTTGTTCTCCAGATCGGTACTGTTTGAAGGTCTCGGTGTCGGATGGTGAGGACTTGGCCTCAGACTAGAAGGACTTTGCACTGCAGGGATATCACTATTATATGATTGTTTGATACCTTCTGTACTTAATGATGGTTTCTATGAGACAGGAGTCACCCAGAAGACCTGATGCTGCAGAGTTCAGATGGTAAAACATAGACTCAGATACTAATGTGATCAACCAATATCATATATAAAGGTCAATAAAAGAGAATGAAGATGAATGTGTCTTCTGTGGGTGTTTTCATGTGAGTGTGGATCTGTGATTACACGTCATGTTACCGTGTCAACTATTCACAATGTTATATAAAGAAAAACGTATTTTCTCACCAGTTCTCCTTGTCGATGTAGAGCGTGATGACCAGGCCCGTCTTCTTCTTCTGTATGACTTCTGGTCAGCGTGGACCTCCCACATTCCCACTGTTACTGACACTGATTTGCCCAATCAGATTCAACAAGTACAAGTCCTTTTCTGGTTGATGTCGTTGTGTTTTTGCACCCGTTGGCCAGCGTAATATAGCCTCCTCTGAACCAAAAAGATGAGTGATAAGATAGATTTGAATAGAGGGGTGTTTTTAGATTTTGTCTAACCCTTTGGTCGCCTCAGTCACCAAATGTGGATCAATCCGCAGCTGAAAATAGTCCCAAACAAAGTCACTCTGACCTCCTGTCTGTTTGAGCAGCTGTTTAAACGGGAAACTGTTTGTTAGTGAGGAGTTTTTAAAGATTTACACCTTCAGTAGGAACCAACGAGCCACAGACAGGAAGTTAGACAGTATTAAGAGACGCACTAACTAACATGTTGTGAGTATCAGCAGCCGGATGTTTTAATCAGGAGAAACATGTTCAGTTGTTGCAGCAATAAAAACAACATAAAATATAATAACAGCTGATTATTCCATGAAACTGAGTCAGTTTGTATAAAATTACATTTTCTGTAGCATCCATCACCATAACACACACACACACACACACACACACACACACACACACACATAAACATAAAGTGGACTTTTGTGTTCACATGTAATTAGCCGGCCTGCGTGATTACCAGGTAAAACAAATTATGTGTTTTGTTGGCAGCAGATAAATCTGGTCTCAACTCGCCGTAATGACCCGTGTAATTTTTAAGCAGCGCCTACATCGCAGCTCTTTTAACACGTATCATTAGTGGGGTTGTATATTAGATATACATTCGGTGCCTTAATTTGGTCTCCCAGGAGCACTTGTAATGATGCAGCTGCCGGGTACAGGACACCTTTAATTTATTTATTTTAAATGTTGAGAGTAATTGAGTTCTTGAGAGATGTGAGGCGAGCCTGCTGCTGCTGCTGCTGCTGCTGCTGCTGCTGCTGCTGCTGCTGGTGGGGCTTCTTCTGAAAAATGCATTAATTCAACACCGCAATCTGTTGAGAAAATTAATACGAGGGGAAGCTTCTAATGGAGAGGAGAGGAGGAAAAAATAGAAAGCAGGCAGGAGTTTCTGCTCCGAACTCGGCCTCCTCTTCAGAGAGCGAGCGGCGACGAGCCGACACTCCGGAGGAGTTATTTATCTCCCTCTGAAGGGTTATTTATTACAGACAATCAAAACGGCTCCGGCGCCCTCGCCGCGTCGCAGCAGCTGCAGGTGATGATAGAAATCATTTGTTCCACGTCACAACACAACAAAACGGTCAATAATGAAGACGATGGAGGTGGCAGGTGGCGGCGAGCGGGGCCGTCCTCTCTGATGATGATGATGATTGTTTACAGCGTGATGATGATGATGATGATGATGATGTCAGGGGAGACATCACGGTCTCACCTGTACACCTTTAAATGGAGCTTTAACGTCTCACAGTGTCGCTCCTTCACTTCTCTTTAGCTGTTTAACTGATCCTGGACTCTGTGTGTGTGTGTGTGTGTGTGTGTGTGTGTGTGTGTGTGTGTGTGTGTGTGTGTGTGTGTGTGTGAGAGCAGGTGTTGGTTAAAAATAGACATGAAGCAGATGCTTGATGTGAAACATTGACTGAGAAGTTGATAAAATATCAGCAGCTTGAGTTCTGTCAGGATTCATTTCTCCAGGTTAGAAAGTCGTCTCCTCCTGCTGGATGATGTTCGAGTCAAACTCTGAAAGCAGAACAAACTCAAGACTGTTAGAAATGTATTTTAAATACGTCCAGCACCAGCTAAGTGAGAAGCCAGAGACCACTGTTCAACGCTGTGTTTCAACATCCATCAGTGAGAAACCACTGGAGACTTTTAACGAGACGTCGGGACATTTTCCAGCTGTGTTTGTGGAGACAGACGCAGGTGTTTAAGACAAACATGATGTTTTCTAACCGGACCGGACCGGAGCAGAAACACACGGACGTGAAAACATATCTGTGGTTTAAACTGCCAACATTAATCTGGTAATTGGGTTTATGGAATCAGAAGCATCTTGACCTTTGACCTTTTGCAGTAAAGTGTGTATAACTCAGAACCAGCACCATAAACAAACTGGAATATTTAAGACAGCTGGTAAAACCTGCTGCGTGTTGAGGTCCTGAAGAACCTGAGCTGAACCGGGTCAGAGATCTCATCTTGTGACACACTTTAAATCCTCAAAGACAAAAGTGTAAATGTTGCTTCTCAAATATTCAGACTTCGTCTTCAGCGTCACGTCGGGACGCCGTCAGAGCCGTCCACCACCACCGCCACACAGACGTCCTGACCCGCGGCGCTGCAGCCTGTTTCAGGGCTGAAGCCTCTCCATGCCGCCGCCCGACCACGGCGAGAGGGGAGGGCTGGGGTGAGGAGGAGGGGGAGGAGGAGGAGGAGGAGGGTGAACAGTAAGGAGCTTCCTCTCTCTGCCTGGCTGCTTGTTGGCTGGTCGGGCTCCTCGGGGACCGGGCTTTGGACGGAGGCCCAGATCAATGTGACCTAAATTCAAATGCGAATTAGAGGCTGTCAGTGGGAGAGGACACTGTGTAAATGAGCTCAGACAGTGCGAGGTCCCTGGAGGATGTGGGAACCGGGGCCCCATGTCCGTTGGAGATCTTTAATGAGTTCCAAATGGATATCCAGGACCCGGGGCCCGGCTCCACGCCCTGCCTGCGGGCCTGCAGCCAGCTGAAGCCGGGAGCAGGGAGCAGGGAGTAGGGAGCAAGGTGCTGCGCGGGGGCCCGGGGCCCCGAGCCTGGCTCCCTGGGAACCTGCACAGGAAAGTCAAGCAAACACGTCGACGTCCAAACGATTAAAATTCTTCAGCAACGTCTGTGAGATCAGCGACTGAGCAGCTCTGAAGGAAAGACTGAGAGGAAGAGGAAATGAGATTCTGCTCACTGAATGTTATCTGTGTTTTATATTCAGAGACATTTTCACTAAAAATTAGACAAGTTAATGTGGTGAGACTTTGGATTTTGCATGAGACACGACTTGAATCCAACTATCACACTGATACATAAGTTATTATCTTTACAATCTACAAACAAATCAAATGAAGTTAAAGGTGCAGTACAGAAGAATGTAAACAGGGGGCAGCATTTCACCAGAGTAACTGCTAACTGTAGCGTCCATTAGCTAGTTAGCTCAGTTAGTGGACTGGGTAGCACCAAGGAGGTTTTGGTGTCCACGGGAGCTTTGCGGTGGCTAGCTGGTTAGCATGCTAAACATGCTCTACAACACAACAAACAGACGTCATGACATCAAAACTGTGGCTGTGGATCATTTAAGTGAAGCTCTGAATGAATCCAGTCATAGTTTTTGGTTTTGGTTTGGGTATTTCCTGTATTATTTTGAAGTTATGTGCTCATGTGTCATGTTTTGCTTTTAATTTCCTCCCTTTGTCTGTTTTCCCACCATTTTCACTCCTCACTTGTCTTCAGTTAATCAGCCTTGTGTATTTAAGTGCTTGTCTTCACCTATGTGTCTGCGTTTGGGCTCAATTTCACCTTCACTTGTTGTTTGACGTCACGACTCCTCGTTAACAACCTGATTGATCAATAATCGGATGGATTTTCAGGCAGCTCAGAGATGTTGGTTTTCTGTCTATAATGTGAACTGTTCTGAGGTCAGATTTGCTGTTAAAAAGCTTTTACACAAAGCTGTTCACAGTAGAATTATTCTGTCTGTTAGTTTTGCAGCTTCAGGGTCTGACACGCCTCAGTATATAGACACTGTTAGCAATTATCTCCAGACTCCTTTTTTTCTGCTTTAAAAATCATCTGTTTCATCAAATATACCAAAAGCTTGCTCCAAAAACTGCAATCAATAGTTCCTCGACTTGCTGCTTTTTGTTGAAATGTGTTTTTTAATATCGAGTAAAGACTTCTGAGGTAAAACATGAGCGAGACTTCCTGAAGACCAGCAGCTGGAGAGAGTCAAGACACTCATTATCTTAATATAATGTTTAATTTAGTCTCAAATCAGACGCTGACATTGTTAAACTCTGTCGTCACCTGCCAACAGATCACAGTTAAAGATCATCTGACACAGGAACATTTACAGCCTACAGCCTAACATTAGCTTTTTACTGCTACAGATTTAATTTACACTGCAAACATTACAAAGTGGTGTTCATCTGTGGAGATTATGTTGATGAACAAAACCTGGAAGGATCATAAACTTCCAAAATCAGAGACTGTGACAGCAGAGAGAACCACATGAAAACTCAAACTTTTGTTCCTGCTTCCTTCAGGGTGAGCAAACGTCTCCAAGACAAACCAATCAGTGACGAGCTTCCTGTGACCTTTGTGTGTCGTGAATCGTGTTAACAAACTTTTCTGAAACATCTGGAAACATCACTACTTCACCTGATGAAGACACGGTGCAGCGTCGGCTCCTCTTCTTCTGTGCTTCGGGATCCAGGGTGGCTCTGACAGGGTGAGGGTGCTCCATGTTGTCCACCTCCCCCTCCTCCCCTCTCCTCCCCCTGTGGGGCTGCAGTACAGCGGGGTGAGGCGGGGGAGGCTGCAGTAATTAGCATGCTGATTCTGCATGTAATCAGATGGCCCTGGCATGCTCGCTGGCCTGCTTCTATACATCAGGCCGAGCGTCGGCGTGGGACTGCAGCAGCTTCTGATTGTCTTCAACACAGCATATGCTAATTGTTGATTGTCTCCAATATTATATGCTAATTGTTAGGAATTAGCATAATTCATTAACATTTGGGCCCTAATTACACAATGAAAAAAGGCTGAAAAACACTCGGCTGTGCTCTGACTTCCTAATGTGCGATACGATTAATGCCGCGCTCATTTGCATCCGGAGGAGAAGGAGCCTGAAATATTAAAAGTGTTGTTCAGAGAAAATCGTGATTAGTCCCTGATCAAATGTTGTTTCTGCCGTTTTAAAAGGTGTAACGCTGTTGGCCCTCAGGTGAGAGGAAGCAGTCTGTCTCCACTCGCAGAAACACACCGACACTTCCCGACATGCAAATGAGCGGCGGATCAAAAAAATCTGCAATTAGCTGGAGCGCTTTCTTTTTGGAGGAGATTTAGAGAAACAAATGAATGTAGATCGTCTGCAGTGTTTGTGGATTCTCTTTGATGTCTCGCTTTATCTCGTATTAATGAGACACTCCAACAAAAAGAAACAACCAAATTGCTTTGATTTCATCATAATTGTAGTCGGGGGCCCGTTCACATCGTTTAGCTGCCAGCGGCGAGAAAACACACAAATACTTCATATTCAAGTATAAATACCACGAGTGAAGTACTCTGGTACAAACTGAGGAAGTCACAGTCTGATTGAGAGGTGGAAGATAACAGGAGTGATGAAGGATGGAGAGTAAATGAAATAAGAAAAACAAAGGAAGATGGAAAACAACAAAGGGAAGGACAAGAAAAGGGAAGGAAGGAAGGAAACAAGGAAGGAAAGACAGAGTCCAAATAAGGTGGAAGAAAGGAAGGAAATAATTTAAAGTATTTTATTTATGCAGAACTTTTCAGCTTTCAGTAAAACTCATTACAAAGATTTTTAAACTATAGTTTTGTCAAAGTAATGTGAAGAGACAAGCATTCGGTTTTCCAGTTTGGGGGATTTTCTTGGATTCAGATCAGTTCAGGAAGGAAACAAAAGGAAAGAAACAGAAGAGAAAAAGATAAAAGATTTGATCTGAAGACTTCAGAATGTGATCGATCTTAACGGGCGTCCACAATCTATTTTCCAGGTGAATCGTTAAGATTGCAGTATTAAACATCCGGTTACTTCAGTTTCTAAACTTCACAGAACCTCATTGATGTGAAAACCAACAGCACCAGAACAGCACCAGGATTTGAAGCCAGATCGACATAAAGGCCAAACTGTGTAATTACATCATGTTTTCTGAGCGTCACAAACCCAGTGAAATGACTCGTTTAACTATCAGAATTGGTTCAAATTATTCTATTCCTATTCAAATTGTGGAGGTTAAACTGGAAGTTATCCTCCTAGTCGGCAGAAGACTCTACTGGAGTCCACAACGCAGAAGATTCGGGTCATTTTATATCCAGGAAGTCAAAGACAAACAGAGTGATGTAGCCAATTACGTAGATGCCTTTGCTGGTTGGACAAATTACTTTTCGTTGCTCCTGAGTGACATACTGTAATATGTAAAAATTTTTATGCAATATTGTCTATTAATGGTGCAAATGGGAAAATTCATAGGCTATTCTAAGTCTGGTTGTAATGTACAGGACATAAAACTGAGAATTTAAATTCTAATTCTAATTCAGATCATGTATCCTGATTGTAAGATCGCCCACTCTCAGTCATACTTACAGCCCGTCCTCATCAGAAAAATGGCTCTATAGATCGACTGTGAAAGCAGCTTCTTATGTGGCGACGACCTCTAGTGGCTGTAGTGATTATTACGGTAGCAAAGGAGGAAGTCAGGTGAAGTTGTTAAAAGAGCAACAACTCAATGGTGAGTTATTTGAACTTACTGACGTAGTTATGTAAGCTACGTATGTGTATCATAATTAATTAAACCAAACCACGTTTTTTTCTTTACCCTGTGTTGATGTGATGTGTTGAATATTTCATGTTGAAAGTAAAACCAGTCTCATTTACTTTCATCTGATGTAAACGACATTTAATTGCCTTGTTGTTAAAATACAAATAAACTGGCTTCGCCTGTGTCGCCTGAGAGGTAAAACCCGGGGCAAAATACTGTTTACTGGAGTCAGTTGAGAATCAATATGTTGATCAGCTCCTCGTGTGTGTTGACAGAGATGTTAGCGAGGAGGACAAAAAAAACATGACTGTCGAGCAATAAAACACACAGTATGGAGGAAAGTTTGTGTAACCACGGCGACGCTCTGAACCAGCCTGTGAGTGATCGGCAGTAATCTGACCTCCTGTTTCACATCCGACCTCCACGTGTTGGTTCGTGACGAACACCAGGACTCGGTGAACGACACATGACGGATGCCAGTCTGTCAGACAGCAGGGTGAAGCTGAGAGTTCAGGTTTCTCCTGTTAGCAGCAGCAGCGGGGCCAGACGAGGCCGGGCGCTCAGGGCCACACATCGGGGGACGAGGGGCCCCCGCATGTGAACGTGGAGGGCGGGTTAACTCGGAGGTAATTGAAGCGGGGCTTTTGTAAGAATCTGCTTCCAATCCACAGGAGAGGAGGGCAAAGAGAGGAAGAATGAGAGTTTTAATGAATGGAGACCGTCATTAAAATGATAACTATTTCCTCTGAGATCACTTCCAATTTAAATGTGGGGGGAAAAGAGAAAAGGCGTAATTGAAAGATCTTTTTTTTCCTTCTTCTTCTGCCATTCAAACTGTAAATTTGAATCTCAGGGAGAAGAGGGAGATTGTTTGTAGCTATAGCTCACTAGTTCCAATTACTCCTCTTTCTGCAGCACTTAAAGCCATGAGGGAGCGCCGAGACTCGAACGCTTTAACCCCTCAGCCAACAACAGACGAGCGGCCATGTTTTCTTTGGATCAGCAGCGGTCAAAGGGAACAGATCCGGATCAGATCGTTAGAAAATAGATTGAAACAGACGTGAAGAATGACTTAATTGATAAACAATGAGGCTGGCGGGGTTTTTCAGATTGGCTCGTATTAACGGAGCAGCTGCACATGCAGTCATATCTCAGTCCTGACAGTAATTTATCTGCTCAGAGAACAGCAGCAGGATGGAGCACATGTGGGTGGAGGTTTCAGTCTGCAGCAGGTCACAGCTCACTGTTTGGTTTCAGTACAAACTGATCCACTGTTTCACTTTTTAGATCCAGCCTCTGTCCTGTACGCACCGTAGATACCACATGTGTCTTCATGTCCTGTATCTCAGATATAAAAAATGTTCATCACTAAACGTTATCGACATCTCTCACATTGTTTTTATATGAATAATCTGAACTCATCTGTCTCTGACATGATTAAAGGGTTTACTCAGGGGTAAACATCAACCCTCCTTTGATCAGTTCATAAATGATTTTAAGCTGTTTTTCTCAAATTAACTCGCAAGAGTGCAAGTAAAATGAATGTTTCTCATTTCTGGCTGTTTTTTAAATATGATCCTTATCTTGGATCCTTCCCTTCGCTTTGTGTTATTATTTTATGTGCCAAATAAATTCAAGTTATTAGCCTATTCTTTATATTTTTAGATCTATTAAAGAAGATTATATAGAAATCCCCCTTATTCTATCTTATTTGTCTTTGTCTTCATCTAGGTTGAATGTTTTTTTCACTTTTGTATGTTCCAAAAGTTTAATAATAATAATAATAATAATAATAATAATAATATGTCCATGATGTGTTGCATTATTGGAAACAAATAGACAGTAAACCAGAAACTGTGAAGCTCCGTCTGAAACATGATAAAAAGATTATCCCTTTATTTTACAAAGATTAAAAATATTTTCACGGACAACGTAGATGTGATGTTGCTGAGAGAACAGCAACATCACATCTACGTTTGTATCTAAAATCTCAAAACAATTTATTAAGTCCGATCTGTATTAGGACTCGACCTGGTATCAACTGATGCATCAAATATGAAACTTCTGCTTAGACTTTCAAAATAAAGCGTGCTGAGAAACCTTCCAGGTGATAGATGCAGATTGGTTAAGTTTAGGAAAAGATTGTGGTGGGGGTTGAAAAATAAAAAGTATGTTACTAACATGAGCCCCCCCCAAAATCAACATATTATCTAAATTATTACACAAATTTGTGTTTTGTGATGCGTTGTTGTTGTTATCCACATTTTAAACGGTTGAAAAGAGACCATCACCAGAAATTAATGTTGAAATCCGACTTATTTGAGGTAAATCATGAAATGAAAACTATGTTTCATGGTGTATTGCTGAGGATGAACTGAGTCTCACATATTTATACATCAGTCTGTAGTCTGGTTGTACAGAGGTGAACTTATCATTAGGCAAAGGTTGGTTATTACCCTGGGCCTCATAACACGTCTCATAAACCCATGTTAAGAAAGTTTTCTTTTACTTTTAAGTAATTAATTATGTTTTCCTTAAAATCCATGCGTTAAAATCGCGTCACAATGCTTAATTCATTACGAGTGTTTTTGAGCCCCCCCCCCCTTCAGTCCCCACTACATTGGACTATTCCATTTTACTGCGCATGTGCAGACATGATTGAAGACGACAGGCGCAAAACAAATGTAATGGCGCGTTAAACAGACGAACATTAATAACTTTGACCCGCGGGGCAGAAACAGGGCAGAGACAGAGGCAGGACTACCAGAGGTAAGTAGTGACAGGTCCATGGAGGTGACGGACTTTGTCACGGCAGCCATTACTGATAAACAGCAGGAAGAAGCAGGTGCTCCTGGTGTTAGCACAGCGTTGCTAACAGCTTCCCGCTGTAGAGCCGCGTTTCCCGCGACATGGTGCGTCAATGTCGCCGCCATATTGGGCCTACCTCAGTATATCATGCTAACACCACTGTGTGAGAGTACTTCACTACAAGATACAGTCCTGCATTCAAAACCTTCCTTCAGTCACAATATGTAAGTATCAGCAAAGTGTACTTAAAATACTCAAAGTAAAAGTTCTCATTATGCAGTAATCTGTTCCCTGTTTGTGTCATTTTACTGCTGTACATGTTTAAAGCTGAGCTCATCTCCTTGATAAGTTTCCAGCTAATCCAAAAGGGGTTTTAAAGAGTTTATTTAGATGGAGGAGAATTTTCTCAACACATACGAAACATCCATCCAATTCTACAGTTTAACTCAAACTTTCATATCATCTGTGTCCAGTCATAACCAATTATGTCAAGAATGTCCACTTTTCATGAGCTTAGAAAAACAGCCCTGTTTTCAGCTTCAATGTGTTTTTCAGATGATTCAGTGACTTTGCAGATGGTTTGTTTGGCTGAAGAAACAAGAGAATTGTTTCAACTCATAAAGGAGCTCTGTCCCTTCAGCTTTATCAGAAAAAAACCCAGCAATTTTGGAGATATATGGTTTTCACTGGACAGGGAGGATATGGAAATACAACAATATTAATAATAAGCTGTAAAGTAACTATTAACTAAAGCTGTCAGATAGATGTAGTGGAGTGAAAAGTACAGTATTTACCTCTGAGATGTGGAGAAGTGTAAAGTTGCATCAAATGGAAATGCTCAAGTATAGATTTGATGTACTTAAGTACAGTACTTTAGGAAATGTATTTAGTTACCTTACACCACTGTGTACAACCTTACGCTGTGTTTTTGTGTGCGTAGAAAGACTCTCCTGACTGAAGCTGCCCACAGTGGAGAAGTAGTTTGAAGGTAATTGAACTTTATTTATTACATTTACAGTCATAGTGCAGCTGATCCAGGGAAATAAGTTCTCTGTATTTAACCACCAAGTATTCTTTCAAAGACAGACAACCAATGAGAGATCTCATATGTGAATGGTCAATAAAGTCGTATCATACACAGATCTTAATGCTTATGAAAATAAAATGTAGCAGTGGGTGGATTTGTTAAAATGAATGTGTTGCTGTGTTTTTTTCAGAAAGTTCCAGATATCCAGACATGATGTCAGTGATGGTGAAGAGAAGATCAAGCTTGAAGAGACGACGTAACAGGTGGGTGTTGATAATAATTAAATAAGGATGGGGAACAGCTCTGAATTCTTTAGCGTTTGTTTCTCGGATATAGTAGTTTGTTGAGTCTATGCAGTGACACTGAGGTCTGCTTCCTGATTTCATCTACGTTGTACTGTTTTGTTGTGGCTTGAACATTGTGACTTCTCAGTGGACACGTTTGTTTGACCTCCAGTTTGTTTAAGTAACACAGGCCAACATGTCTGAATGACTCCAGTGTGCATTCACTCACATGCAGCTGAAGTAGAGATACACGAGTACACCATCATCTCTCTTTGTATCTGTTTAAAGGGGCACTACGTAGTTTTGCAAAAGAAATTCAAACTCAACTACGATATTAATGGTTTAATAATACAAACTGTTTCCATCAGTGAATAAACCAGCTGTTCTCAGAGGAAAATAAGGTCCCAGAACACTGTTTGAAGCTAGAAAGGTGGCAGGGTCCGCCACATATAAACAAACTAAAACAGTATAAATTGTGTTGTCCTGTTTGTTTATTCAGTCATGAAAACAAAGAGAGTTTGATTATTTAGTTTGTTTAGGCAGAAAAAAAATCAGCCAATGAGGATCTTTCTCTGCTCATTAACATTTCTATAACAAAACTACAGACTGCTTCTTTAACCAATTAAATCATCTGTACTGTGTGGGACTAAGCAGAAGTTGTTGCTTTAAGCCTAAAATTGATCTGGGGTGATCAGAAGTTTCAACATTTATTGTGTATCTGAAAATTATTTTCAGAATTGTACTTTCGATATAAATATAAATATTTAGTTTTCATAAACTTCAGTCAGCTACTCAGTGAAGATTTTCCTTCATCACTAAAATGGATGCATTTTTGTCCCTCATACTTGTTTCAGCTAAGTGCTCCTTCAACCTTAATCTCTACTATAACCTATCAAATACAGTTAAGAGTGCAAATAAATACTTATTATAGGTGTAATCTTTATTTAACCAAGTTATCTCTTTGTGTACTTGCACAAAATATTCTGGTTTTTATCCTGAAAAAGACAACATTCCTCCTGAGCTGTTTACATGGCTAATAAAAATGAATAATGTATTGATATTCCTGTTTACATGCAGGTGGTGGATTATTGATTAATGGGCCCTAACATGTCGTTTATCACGTCAAAATATGGATGTGTTAAAAAAGTTTATTCTAAGTGATCCGCTGGTGGTGGACCATGCAAACACAGCCTCCTTCTCTCAAACACCTTCTTGAAAAGTTCTACATTTATGTAATAAGTCTTTCATCATGTTTAAAAGTAGGTGTGTTGCTAAATGCGACCAGAAACGTGGGCTTTTCTTTTGGACATGAGCAGAATCTCTACCACAGCCATGAAAACTGTCGGCTAGGCAACACACAGAGCGAAGCGTAAACAGGAAGAGGTCGTAAAAACAAGAAATGAGGCGATGTTCAGAATGTGCTGTACACATGTCCAGATAATGCTCCTAAAACAAGAATAATATCGACAGAATACTGGAATATCCAAACAGAATGCTGTTTACATGACCTGTATCAAAGTCTGAATATTGTCATATTCTGAATAATAGCAGAAAATAAGTGTGAGCCAAGAGATGTGGATCTCTTTTGCAAGAAATGAGAGTACAGAACAAAGAGAACAAACACAACCGGACTGGACAGACCTAGATACTTGTTTCAGACATCCTTCTCAGTCACACTGATTTATAGTGTGTAAAAATAAAGTTTCGTAAGGCCGAGGTATTAAACTCCCCAGAATCTGAAGCATCGTGTCTCACGACCAGTTCAGTCATTAATGGGATAAAGATCATCCACATTTATTAAATACATAACATCTGCTGTGTTAAACAGCTCCTCGGCTCTTCTCCCTGAAGGTTAATGTTTTATTTCATAAAGGAGTGTTGAGGACAGGTGGTCTGCCTCGGCTGTAAAACACTGAACGAAACAATCATGGAGGAACAGTTTAACCTTAATAGTTATATTTATGTATGGAGCCATAACGACTCATAAGACTTCATCATATACTGGAAAAATAAATATTGTATAGGAGGAAATGAAGTGAGTTAAACTGTGATGAAGTGGAAGGAACCTTTTAGTTTCATCAGAGTCACACACACACACACAGACACACACACAGAGCGATCATGAGTGTTTTGAACATGCAGAGTTCTTGAGTGTGTTAATTGAAAGCCATTATGGGCCACATTATCAGACTGTCACACTGCAGGGACGCAGCGCTCGCTCTGCAGCCTGAACTAAACTCAGAAACCTGCACCGAGTCCAGAATCACTGTTTACTCTGTTTACAACATGTTCGAGCAGCTGTCAGACACAAACCACTTTCACCACATTGCGTCTGAGCGCTCTGACAGTCGGAGGCCCACAGAAACACACAGATATTGCATAAGACAATATTTACCAAAAAACACAGGACGTCCAAGAACGCATCAAATGAAATGATGCAAGCGAGAGCGAGCGTCTTCGTTTTGCTCAATATTCCTCACACAATCGAGAGTTCGGGCGTCGGCGTGTTTATCAAAGAAATGACTGATCATAATATCAGCCTTATTGGTCTCAACAGAAATGCCACAACCATCTTGCAGATTACTCCTTGATGAGGAAAATGCAATTAAAACGTCAAGTGCGTTTTATTAGATTCTACCCACCCTGCAGGGTTTTAGCAGCCCCGGGAGTCCCTGGATGCTCAGGCGATGGATGGCATATATAGAGCTGCGAGCAACATTAGGAGAGCCGTGCCAAAATAACAGCCGCTCGCTCCCCGATGATCCGCCTTTCATCACCATACAATGCTGAATACGTACGTGCAGGAGGGCTGCTGTCTGCAGGCTCATATGGAGCCTTTACTGTCTCCTTACAGACTCCTATAGATGGATACTGTTCTGTCCGTATGCTCACTGTCGTTATCTGTTTGGAGCTGCCTTTACGTTATGTAAGAACACCACTGAACTATATGTTGAATGTCAATTTCTTGTCAACACAAACCGAACCTTTGTTTCCACACAGCCAACTTTCTCCTCATCATCGAGTTGACACGCAAACAAACTATGTGCACTTATTCACAATGCTGCATATTTTGACATATAATTAATGGTAATATATATATTTGAAAGTATTCATATTAACAGAGTTTGAGCCCTAATTTTGTTTTTTAAATATCAAACTGCAGCATATGTTTGATATGAACTGCTCTTTGACTAAGCTTTCCTTTAAGCCTCTTTTACAACCAAAAACATACGTTATGTTCATCTCAAATGATGTAACCGTTAACTGCCCACTACATGCTTCCTTTATGTTGGTGTGGATGATAAGCAATACCTCCAGTAGAGGGCAGTTCAGAGTCGAGAGTTTCTGACAACAAACATGACGTCGGTGAGGGAGTGTTGTGATTATGTATGTTAAGAAAAAGGCAAAAATGGAGGCAGTGCTGTAGACGGTGGTGAATATCAACATCAAACTCCAGAACCTGTCCGCCATTGTTCAAACTTCTTAGTTGTGTCCTGTAGTCGTCTCACTTGAACTATTGGCTACAGGATTTTCATTGTTACTGCTCCGTTTCCTCCGCACTCGTAGGCTGGCAGAAAATGTGCACAAATATGGATGAAATAATGGCAGAGTACAGAGAGGGCTCCTTACGTATCCATATGTGAATCTGAGCAGAAATGAGCTTTAAGTCTGGCTGGTAGACTGTAGCATTGCTTGAGATGGATCATGTGATGATCACATGTGGGTACTAGGACACATCAAGACAAAACTGATGAGTCTGTTTATATTATTATTCCCGTTATTTGTTGAGTTTTATTAGTGAGGTTTGAAGGTTTTGAGTGTGTGATATTGTCAAGGTGCAGACCGAATATTGGGGCCGATATTCAGCATTTTTACGATTATCAGTGTTTTTGTTTTTGTTTGCTAAGTGAGTGAAAGTATTCAGGAGCAGGAAATGGAAATACTGGAGCAAAGTACCTCCAAACAAAACTACAGTATTTGAATAAATTGTAGTTAGTTACACTCCATCACTGGTTATTCTCGACTTTGAGACTAAGATTTGTATTTTTCTGGTTCCCTGTAAAAGCATAACGGTCGATAACATGAGAGCTACAGTCACTCATATTAGTTATTTTATGAAGGAGAAACGTCTGATGTGTAGCAGCAGACGAACAGTGTACATGTAGAGGAAGGGAAAAATAAAAATGATTACGGTATTTGTATATATTCACTGAAGCATAAGGGAAAATGTAACTTGTGCTTTAATAGTGACATTGTATTTTTATTTTTTCTTCCACTGCACTAAAAATAAAGTTTTAGAGAGTTTTTGATTTAGTCTGACCCACATCTAGACTCTGTTCTCTACCTGTACTGTTAAGGTCAAATATGACTCACCTGAAGACAGACTTTGTCTCCACACAGAGCGTTTAATGAAGAGGATTTTTCTTCTAAGACACCATGAGAAACCATTTTTAATGTTTATTTCGGGCTTAATTTTGCATTAATTACTGTATTTGGGAGGCTGCAGCGTCATGACCTTTAAAACAGGAGTTTGTTTGGTTCCTCCTGATAAGATGACGCTGACAGTGGAGCCGGGAAGAAACACAAATAAAAAAAGGAGAAGGAAAATAGATCTTTTTAATGGAGTTTAACAATCGGTCTCTGGTGGACTCATTAGGATGACCAGTTTGACTTATTTTACAGCCACTGGTAATTAGTATCTGCAGGAGTTATAGCTATAATCAGCCAAGTTTTCCCTTTGACTTTCTCTCCGTTAGCCATTAACTTTGGTGTTATACTTGCTCCAGGAAGGCGGTCAAATGTGTAAAAAGACAGCAGCCGTAAAACTAATAAAACTGTAGGGTTCCTTCTGGGGAACTTTAATACTTCCAGCGATATGATAATTCTTTTTACTTCAAAGCAGCCATTAAAAAAAGGACAATTTTCACTGCCTTTCACCGCCGTGATGGAGCTGTGAAGGCCTTGTTGGATTTGACGGGTATTTGGGGTAACGGAGCTGGCTACTGTTCGCTCTACAGGGGGTTTAATGTTCGTGATAAATAATAAACAGCAGCAGCAGGAGACACACGGTCTCTTTGGTGGGTAAAGACAAATATTTTAAATAGTTTATCAGAGAAAACATTTTGAATATCAGTATTCCTCCTTCTCAAAGTAATTCACAAAGGCACACGAGGAAACATCATAAACTATCAGCAGCAGACACCATGATTTGACAAATACACACGGTTAAAAGATAAAAGTAGAAAAGGTTCTATATTGTTGTCAAATATTTGACAATCTTCAAGACGAATGTTTCTCAAAAGGCAGCAAATAAACCTCATAACACATCTTAATTTAATTTAGTTCATATGTTGCTGCTCTTCTGTCTCACTGTGTATAGTTGGTATCAGTGGACTCTGTCCTCTCCTTCTGCTACCTGTGTGTTAGCATTTTCATAATCTCAGTTTCTGCGGGACAAAACAACTTCTGAGCGACCTCATGCTGAAAATAGACAGAATCATAATGATTGCTTACAATAACCTCCAGGTAGAAAACTGCTGCTTCATGCATCAGCTTACAAACAATTTAACTGTCTTTTTCATTGTGTTATTTTAGAGTGTACACAGCTAATTAATCTGAAATGCATGTTTGATGCTTTTATATTTCAATAATAACACTTTCACATGAGTTAGGTTAGAGACCTCAATTATCTGCTGGAAAATAACCAAACTGGAGTCAGCATAAAATGTTGCTGTTGTGTAAATATCAAAGACGCTAGTGAAGCAATATAGTACATGAAATAGACACAGCAGAAATGTTTAACTGTATATCTTTTAACATTACAGTCACAGCTGACGATGACAACAGAAATAAACAAGTTAGTCCATTTCCATTTCTCTGTAATACAAAACAACTGCCAGTTCTACTCAGACGTGACTTCTGTTTTTATCATGGTGATTCACTTTATACAAGACCAACGTTATTAAGATGGCTTTTCTGGTTGATTTGGGAAAAGCAGTTTCTTTGAGCCATGTCAAAGATAGAAAAAGCTAGCCGATAAATAGCCGCTAAGCTAAGTTACTGATATAAGTTTCAAAGTTCACATGTCAAAGTGAAATTCATTGTATTTTTGGTCTGTTACGTTATTATTAATGCCCGTCACAGAGTCAGATTCCAACTTATCCAGTTTGGTAAGTGATGAAATTAAAAATGTTTTTTATGGCAGAATGCTGAGGATGAATTAAAGAAAGAGAAGCTGCTCTGTAGTCTGGTGGCACGACACTAAAACAAGGTTTAGTTTGTTTCACCGTCCATAAATTAATTACCTCATCGCCATGCGTCCTGCAAACAGCAAAAAAAATATGTTGCGTCTTTTGCACTTCCACAAGTGAGATAAAGATCGTTATGACACCAAGTGCTCATACAGCTTCTGTACACAGGGGGCGCTGGAATAAAAAAATGAACATTCCTTGTAGCTGCTTTAATAATAAAAAACTTGATATTAACAATAAAATAAAACATTTGAATATGTTAAAACAGATCAGCATTACTTGTGAACACAAACAGGGATGACTTTGATTTCCATATATGTTAAGTAACAAACAAACAACAAATGTATTGTTAATATTAAATGAGGGACTTCAGAGAGCGCACTGACTCTCTATGATTCATTAAAACAAATATTTAAAATTGTTTATTAGAGGAAACATTTTCTTATCTTTTGACTTGAATGTCACAAGAGGAAACATGTAAATGTTCATCAGCAGGATTTTGTGATGTGAAATGAAGGTTTTTCAAGTACCAGGACTGATTTTTAAAACAGGTTCTGACTCAAAAACAAACACCATTAAAGGTCGAAAATAGAAACTTCTCCAAGTGCTCATCAAGAGACAACAAGACCTGTCTGAACTCATTTCAGCGTTGTTGTCTTTTTTTTATATCCTCCTCTTTTTACTGCCCATCTAATGGCTTATTTATTACATTCATTCTTTATAAGCCGGCTCCTGTGTGGCCTCATTACGACTATAGCACTGCTTTGGAATTCCAGGATAATTATGAGCTTCATTGTTTTAATAAGAGTCTCGGTCAGCCCGGATCTCTGCTACATCTTCACAGTTCCCAGTGGGAAATATATGAGGGCAGCACCAGCGCCGGACAGATGGAATCAGACGCACTGCAGGTAAATATTTATACGGCGCTGTATGAAGGAGGATACTTGAATCTCATCAACTGTCTTGTAAAAGTGGTCTGATGTGGTGTAAATCTATGCGGCTGTACATCCACAGCCTTAATAAGTCTGTGATGCAACTGCAGCTCGTCTGCTATCTCTTAAATCAAAGCAGCACTTTTCTTCTCATCATGAGGTAATGTTTGGAAACTCTGTGGGCACAGCTCATGTGAGAGTCAACATGGAAAAATAACATGTCTGCTTCCTCACAGCACACCGATAATATTCACATGGCACAATATAAAGTTATAGAGCTTAAATAACTTATTTTATTACAAATCTTTTTAAAAATCTTTAATGAAGGTACAGCTGAAGTGGAGTGTTTTATTGTAAAAACTCTCAGTATGCTGCAGAGACTAACAGCATCCCATCATCCCCAAAGAAGACAGAAATGTGTGAGAGACAAACAGAGGTAATCCTGGGACAAAAAAGTGATTTATGTATGTGTATAATATGTATAACTAAAGCTTAGCAAATAACAAACTGAACAGAGCGCTGAGTACAACAGAGCGCATCTTCTCATGCCTTCACCATAGTCATCTGTCTCCACAGTGCTGTATCAGCGCTAGTAACGAGAGCTAAGAAAAATCAGAAGACGTAGTAAACTCTATAGATTGTATTTTTCTGCATTATGTTTTGCTAACAGAGCTAATGGCTAACTACGTTGAGTTCCAGGTGCTTCCGTCAGGACGGAGGTTTAGTCTCCCTAAGAGCAGCACGAACAGATTCAGATTATTTTATTACTTTTATTCCGTCGGCTTTTGGCTTTTTAAACAAACTATAACCTCGATGAACTTTGGTGATAGTGAAAGTGATGTGGATCTTATCTTGTGTATGTGGTTGATGTATTGATGTGTAGAAACTTTCTACATTTAATTTAACACTGTGTGCATTTTGATAAATTTGGACATGCAGGAGTGACACATCCTCGTACCTAAACGACAGCATAGATTGCCTGTGACTCCCAAAAAGACCAGCGGTACATCAATGTTCCCAACACAGCATGTGTACCAGCGATATGCATACCTGACCTAAGAAAGGACAAATTCAGGTAGCTTTCCTCATGTGATCGTCAGAATTGTGTTTAAAACCTACTGCAAATTAATTCTAGCAGAGAATGTTAAGTTTAAACTTGACCTATTTAGTTTTTTACCTTAAAAGGTAATTTAACATTAAAGAATATCAGAATCAGCCTTGAATCTTCTCCTCGCTTAAACCTGAGAAATCCCAGATGTATCAGCTCGGACCAGAGCTTTTCTTCCATGTATTCAGCCAACATGATCCACCCACTGACGGCAGCTGACTGCAGAGGGGGTAGAGGTTAAAAAATGTGCAGCTATCTGCAATGCAACCCACTGTTGCATTTACAAACAGCACTGGGACTTCCCCCAGGTGATGTGGAGTTGTGCATTAAAGGTAATGTACATCCAAACAGCCTTACAGTGCAGCCAGCAGGTTCTGACCTTGCTGGTCCCTGTGGAGGCTCTTGGTGCTGCCGTAAACGGTCCTTGGCGTTGAAGGACATCGCCTGTTGTCAGTAATGGAAAGCCTGAAATCACAGAACGATGAGTCTTTTACATGCGCTTGATGTCCGTATTATCTAATCAACTACTTATAGCGAGCAAGATTCTTTGTAGAGGCCATCTTTGAGTGGATAATGGACAGCAGCCAGTTGCCCCCAGAATCCATTTGTGCCCTCTGTGATGTTGCTTGAAGCCTCTATACATAATCGTCTGTCCTCCGGAGACATCTTAGGAAGCTCGGGCGGACTCTTGTGGGACAGCGATCCGTTCTCAATCACTCCTACGCTGAATTCTGACCCAGTTATCATCACTTGAAGCGTAATCATTTAAAAGCAAACACATTTACCCTGAAGACCAAGTGGTTCATCTAAACAGGAAGAGCAGAGCAAACACATAACATCCAGCTACTGTTGAACAAATAACTGCAGGGTCTCTCTACTGGTAAATACAAGATCTTCCTTTAAGGGGTTTGAAACTTTCCTGTATTTATAATGTTTTTTACAGAATATAGAGAGAGAGAGTGTGAAACGCTGATGTTCAGTGTCGTCATGTCTCAAACCCACCAGGAACATTTTATATAATTTACAGCAGCTGAAGTGTGTGGGTGTTGGGGGGCGGGGGCGAGTGTTGACCATTGTTGTTTTTTTATTTTCTGTAAAGAAACCGATTAGGCAGCATCTTTTATTTTGAAGGCCACACTATTACTATTACTATTACTATTACTATTCGAACTTTTCCTTAAATGTCCCTACTTTTATATTTATTTATTAATGAAAGTTAAGGGGATGTAATGTGTTTTTATGGAGGATTTGGACACCTTCCTAGTATAGTCTTATTTTCTTGTCTTATTTCTTGAAGTCTACTTCTTCTACCTTTACTTCCTGTTTCCTGTTCTTGACTTTTCCTTCAAAGGTGAGCATTTTTTCTGTTGTTTACCTTCTATGTTAGGTCACTTCAACAACAGTAAAGTTAATGTCTTGAATCTTTTACATTTCTGCTCATTTTGATGCTGAAATATGTTAATTATGAGAGAAGTTTGTGGAAGCACATGTTCATTGCAGCAGGGCTGTTGTAATGTGTAGCTCGAGATATTAAAGTGCTAATAAGGAGACGATGTTATGGGACAAATCCTACAAATCCTAAACAGCTGTTTAGATTTTGAATATTTGGTTGGTTCATCAAAGTAACCCCCAAGTTAAGTTTCCAACATGAGATATAATTCCTTTTAAAAGATAATATAGGTTCTCAGAGTGTAAATCTAATATCTGTTGTTGCCACATTAGTTTGAAGGTGTAGTTAAGGTTCAGGTAGTTAAAAGCTCTAAAAAAATCCAGTTTACTTATTTTTTTAAATGTGATTATTTAGTGTAAACATTGAAAATCAGTTTGCCCCCTACTTTTATTTTGAAAGGCCTCAGAAACCCACAGTAACAGGAGAGCAGCAGGGTTTTAAAGTTTTAGTGAGTTTTTCCGAACAACAAACAGAAACGATGTCCTGCTTCTGAATCATCATCTGCCCGTGTCATCACTGCAGTTACCCCAGACACCATTTAACATGTCGTACCACCGAGGGTTCAGCAGGCCTGTGATTTCAGTGTGTGGCCTGTTTCACCGCCCTCCTAATTCATGGCCTTTTCCATATGGGGGGTGGTGGGGGGGGCGGCATTTCCAGCGCTCGGCCGTAAATCTGCCAAACTACCAGAGCATCTTCATCCATGACTGCCGCGGTGCCGCTGTCCAAAACATCTCCCCGACCGCTCGCTCTGGGCAGGTGCCAGGTATTTTTGGTCTGCTGAGATCATTAAAGGTATTAGTTACCTCCTCCTCCCCCCACCCTCATTAAACATGCTGAATCCATTTGTTTAGCAAGCAGCTGAGGGAGCGATGGAGAGCTCACCCAGGCCGGGGATTGATTTATTAACACTGATTTCGGCCTCTGAGACCGTCCTGATGATGATCGCTCCGCTTCAGGAATTTCAATGGAGACGAAGAAGATTCACCCTGACTGCCGTAGATGGACTTTAATGGACGGTGATGTGAAGGACGCAAAATAAACACATCAGTCAAAAAGGCCGAGTGGCCAACAGAAAGGTATGGAAGCCCAGACCTGCCAAGAATAGAAAGATAAGTGTCAGATTTATAATTTCATGAGACAGAAGTCAAAAGATAGATACATAACATTACAAAATAAGTCATCATAAGCTTTGACTGTATCTTAATTTAAACTTTACATTTTGTCACGTCAGTTATATCCTTTTAACATGACTGTTTAGGTTTTCTGTCATCAAACTGTTGTAGCTTTTACTGCATCTTTTAAACCTACATACTGCAGCAAGACAATATATCATAGTCACATACATATCAACATTAATATAGTGTCCCCACCCTGAACAGTGCCCCCCCCCACCCCAAAAATGATGCCATAAATCCAGCTTTACCAGTGAAGCCAACTCTCAGCACATTTCTTTGTACAAGACACATAAAGAACAGCTGCAGAACTGAGAAAAGGTCCAAATAAAGTAACTCAAAAGTTTGACTTGGTTACCTTGCGCTCAAAAATTATTTGCTTTAGTATTTAGTATTTTGATTTCATTTAAGTTTGCCATCTAATTTTTTTAACATAAGTTAATTCATGCAAAGTTTTCATATTGAGTCAATGTGTGATTTATTACAGGAGACAGAATAACCAAAAGATATCACACAATATATTTATGTGGAAGATCCCTTTAACTTTATGAAATGTAATAAAAAGATGTATGTATAAATGTTCATTTATTTTATTTAATCAGTTATCTAATTTGTTCACATTGGTTTAACATGATAGAAAATATGAAAACCTCTCAAATATGACACTTAAGACTGAATTTATGTAATAAAATGTGAATATAATTAAAACAATTAAAGTCAGTGTTTTAGGTAAATTCTTTATTTTGAATGTAAACGTTAAAGGTGCAATATGTAGGAATTAAAATTTTTAAAAATGAGCTAACATTATCAACAGAATTTAAAGTAACAGTGTTGACGTTGTGTTAAGACGTCGTATGTCTTGAAGGTTGCATGCTAACCAGCTAGCCTGTAGCCACTTTTTACCTCCAGAGGTGATAGTCGGATAGTAATAAACACCAACACTCCCCCGGTGTTCTGAGTTCCCAGTCCGGCCAGAATCAGCTAATAAGACTGCTAGCTGAGCTAACTGGCTAACAGCAGCTACAGTAAGCAGCAGTTAGCGGTCACGCTGATGAAATGCTAAAAAATGCTGTAATTTAAACAAATTGGCCAATTCTTACACATTGCACCTTTACTATTTCATCATTCGACTCAGTCAAAAGTTTGAGTAATTCTAAATTTACATTTAGTATCTCAGAATTTTGACTTTGTAAGAAAATTGTTATTTTTTCTCAAAACTCTGCGATAACGAGTCAAATATTTGACCGAATATCTCATATTTTAAAATATCACCTCATTCAGATTCCCACATTTTTATTTTGTTCCTTTAACCATAATTTCGACAAATTAAAATGACATTTGAGTGAACATCCAGTATTCTGCAGTAATTCAGTAAATCACAATTTTGACTTTGCTGTCAGTTTGAATGTTTTTCCTCCTTTCCTCTGAATTGTTCTCCTCTTGGCAACATTGATCTTCCATACAATGTGGGTCCATCTGGAGAAGGTGTTTACAGTTTGACTGTCAGGAGAGATGCTACGACATGAGCGATGAAACGCTATCTGCACGCTGCATCCACAGATGTTTGTGCGATATTATCTTGGAGGGCTGGAGGTGCCCAGCTGTCTTTGCTGATTTTCTCTCCTGCGTTACAGTCCAAGCTCTCAGATATGTTTTATGATGAATCTACATATTTCCTCTCTCCGGGGGGACACACATTATTGGGAAGCACTCGATCTCTGCCTCCATTTCCTGTCGGCTCTAATAGCTTCCAGGTGAGAGGTGTTCCTCAGCCCTCGCCTGGGAATGCTTATTAAAACTGTTTTCCTATTGATACAGTTGGTTTGATACTTACCAGATTTGACAAAGTAAAGATCTCATGTTTGGCGTAATATTACAAGGGAAACATAAGTGAGTTATTTGGCCTCGACGTGCTGGAAACATAACGTTGTTAAAGCGCAGGCCCTGAAACCTGAACCGGGGTCCCTCGGCCGCATTTGGTTTTCATTATTTTTTGCTTCGAAAAATTTAACAATAGCACCCAGGGATTAAGTCATGGTGCAGGTCGCAGCCAAGCCAAACATCCTGCCTCCTCCAGAAAAATGAAGACAGATGAAGAAGGGAAGCAGGTGTAAAGTGTACTCTGGTGCTTCGCCTTTTTGTCCTCTCCGGGAGGTGTTGTGCACAAAGTCTGTCCTCTGAAAACATCTCGCCGATCTCCGAGGAGGTGAGGAGGAGGAGGACGAGGAGGGGGAAATGAAAACACACGTAAAGGACGTTTTCTTTATTCCTGCACAGAGCGAACACTGTTAATAGGAACTGTTAAAGGATCTGATGGTGTGTTTAATGGGAGGAGAAACAGTCTCCACTCGCCTCTGTATTTATTAGGCTGTTTCCTACCTGAGTGAGTGTGTGTGGCCCATATCGTACTAAATGCATGAAGGCAAATGAGGTGGATTTATGCTGCAGGGTGTTGTGGTACCAAAATGGCAACATGCCAGGTATAAGTGTGTGAGGAATGTGTGGTCGACACTACTCTATATGTGCAGGACATTTTCTATATAATGCGTCTTGTATTTTCTGTATGTTTATTTTATGTTTCCTGAACAGTTGACAGTAAATTTGAACATGCAGAGACTCAATGAGACATAATGTTTTTGTGGCAAACTGAACCCAGAATGAAAAAATCTTTTCTACGGATTGTTTTTTTCAGATTAGATAAACTGCCTCAAATGTCCTTTGTTCTACATGTTGTTGAGTTGTGTTCTTACATTTTCCCTAATGTTTCCAACGATGTTCAAACCAGGGATATCCACACGTTTCCTCAAGGTAACGCTGTGTTTCATTTGGTCGCTATAACTTCAGGAGAGAGGAAGGAAGTTGAGACTAAGTGAAGAGACTGAGTTTGACACCCAGTCATATAAAGAGCGAGATAAGTTCAAGTGGTGGGTTATTGAGCAGTTGGATGTGTCATACTCAGGACTTGACTTCTGGTGACCGGGGTTCATCTTATGTTTGTGACCAAGAGTCAAGAGTGATTTGTTTTTTAATTATATTACATACGTAAGTACATGACTTGTGTAACGTAAGTGAATATAGTTATTTCAACCCAGTGTGTGAGACCTTTTCTGAAACCTAACCAAGTAGTTTTGGGGCCTGAACGTCAACCGAACTGTGACAGTTTCAAAACTTCATAATTAATTCTTTTGAAAACATTCAGATGTTTTTGTTTGTTCGAGAGACAAATGTAAATTTTCACATCCTGTGTTCACATCAGTCTGAAGTTTGTTGAATTCTTCCTCAACAGATTGATGGAGGGAAGTTTCTGCAGCTTTCTCCGTCTGTCTGAAGCAGCGTGGAGGAATCGAACACCATCTGAGGTTTGTGATGAATGTAGGTAGTTTCAAAGCAACTACCAGCATAAAACTAAAGTTAAACCCTTTGAGAGGAGCCATTTAGACATTCAGTTTAACCAAAACTATCTTGATATTATTCAAAAGTACACTCTTGTGTACTTTTGTGGCTTTCTTTTTTATTTATTTATTTTATTTTTATTTTTAACTTATTTTATTCTATTGTGTACTGTGCATTGTCTTTTATTTACTGTAAGGTGTCCTTGAGTGACAGAAAGGCGCCTATTAAATAAAATGTATTATTATTATTATTATTATTATTATTATTAAAAAATGTATGGCAGCCCTGCGTGCATGCATTTTTTTAAAAACACTTTAAGGAATAACTCAGGTGTTATTCTCTCCATGCTTAGCCTGTTGGTTCCTGCTGAAGAATCTTTAAAAACAACCCACAAATATAGGATCATTTTAAAATAACCGCAGCAAACAAACAGGAATAGATGGTGCATTTGTTGGGACTATTTTCAGATTAATCCACATTTAGTGCTCCAATATCACATTAAACAGTGAATGGTTACACGTCCGTTTAGACACGTTCTCCATCAGGAACGTCTCATTTAGCAGCAGCTGAAACTAAAGTCAGTTATGGAACGTTTTCTCTCCTGGATTCACTTTAAGTGTGAAACCAACAGTAGAACCTGACAGACACTGAGCAGGTAACACCTGTCACAGCCGTGTGTTTTCCTTACAGATGTATCACGCAGTGTAAAAACATTAACTCAGCAGGAGGTTATAAACGCCGTCGATGTTGTAAAATAAACAGAATTCACTGATTTATTCTTCAGGTGAAAAATCTCAAATCTGCTCCTGCAGAGGAAAATATATGGAGGTTTATACGAGATAAAAATGTTCTCAATAAATTGTTTTACGTCGTCAAAGTTCTTGTTTTGTCCAACCAACAGTCCAAAATCCAAGATATTCACTGTGATGCATAAAGCCGGAAAACAGAAAATCTGATATCTATTCTGAATTTTTCATACATGTGGATCTAATACATTAACATTCTGTTTCATTATTTCTGGCAAGAAGTATCCTCTTCATATATATTGACATATATATAAACTTAACAAATGCACATATTATTTAATATATCAGATGACATATTCACCATATAAAGAGAAATATGTGAATTATTGCCATTTTTATATATTGCAAAACAAATTTACCATATATTTTCTAAAAATAGATTATCTAGTAACATGCAAAATATGTTTTAAGTAATAAATGCATACCAGCGTATTTTACCAATGTATTTTGTAATATAGTCTTGAAGCACTATATCAGCATGTGTTGTCAAGTATATGTTAACTTCTTCCTTATACATCAAAATGTATTTTATTATATATCACTTTATATTTTTAGTATATGTCAATATATTTTTGTCCCATACGTTGCTTTGGAAGATAAAGTTATTTAATGTTTGACTTTGAATTTTTTTTGAGAAAGTGCAAATTCTCCACAATTGAAATACTGCACCTGAACTAGGTCTACGGACACCCGACTGTACCTGAACCAGGTCTACAGACACCCGACTGTACCTGTACCAGGTCTACGGACACCCGACTGTACCTGTACCAGGTCTACGGACACCCGACTGTACCTGAACCAGGTCTACGGACACCCGACTGTACCTGAACCAGGTCTACAGACACCAGACTGTACCTGAACCAGGTCTACAGACACCCGACTGTACCTGTACCAGGTCTACGGACACCCGACTGTACCTGAACCAGGTCTACGGACACCCGACTGTACCTGAACCAGGTCTACGGACACCCGACTGTACCTGAACCAGGTCTACGGACACCCGACTGTACCTGAACCAGGTCTACAGACACCAGACTGTACCTGAATCAGGACTACGGCCCAACTGTGCCTGAACCAGGTCTACGGCCCGACTGTGCCTGAACCAGGTCTACGGCCCGACTGTACCTGAACCAGGTCTATGGACACCCGACTGTATCTGAACCAGGTCTACAGACACCCGACTGTACCTGAACCAGGTATCACTTCACTGTACCTGAACCAGGTCTGTCTGAGTCCTGCTGATCTGTGCAGAGCTGGTTTCAGGCGTCCCTCCTGGCAATGAGGAAACTGCTGACCTTCTCTCTGAGACATTCCCTCTGTATTGACAGAGTGGAGGTTGAGCAACACATGGTTTCGATGGGCCCACATCAGATTTCCAGTCCTGGTCCAGAACCTCGTCCTTCCCAGGAAACACGGCTGGCAAGCGTGAACCTTTGGACGAGTGATTTACATACCTTCTCCTGCTCCAAGCCCAGTTGGCGAGGGCTCCGGTGTCATCGCGAGGGCTGGGCCCGGGGCTTTTCCTGTGTGAGATGACTTACAGTCCCCCCGTCAGTCCTGACACACACACACACACACACACACACACACACACAGAAAGCCCTAAAACTGGGCCTGCAGTCGTATCACAATGACATCACCAGCTCACAGGAAATGGTCTAATTCTTTACCGTTTAAGAGCGCAGATGTATGGAGAGCAGTGGTGACATAATGTCACTTAACTCCCAAACTAAACACACCTGCACTCGCTCTGTACCACCTCTTCCTCCGACTGATTAAAAAATATTTCAACTATTCATGAAGCCAAAACATCAGCAGCTCTGAGCTGTAAAAAACCCTTTTTAGTCTTCTCCCCTCCTGTAGCTCTTAGCAGCTGCTGTCAACAGACTTCTCCCCACTGAGCCTGAGACGGAAAAGCAATTAATAAATCGTTCCATAAGTTTACTAATTTTAGCACTCTATATACTTTTGCTTCCTCAATCTACTAATTCATTTCACAGACTTATTAGATATTCTGCTCAAATTAAATTCATTTTCTCTCTGGCAGGTCACTGTGATAGCTGTAATTAGCAAATAGCTTTCTTAATCTTCACTGATATGAAAATGTAATGTTGATGATTATTCTGGCCAAAATAATAGCGATTTAACATTATCTAACTAAAACCTACTCAATCACTTAACCTCCCATTTTATTAAGAAACAAAAGTTAAGAAAAATTATTTTATTGCATCAAAGACATCTTGTGGCGATTCATAATAAATCAAGAAATCAACAGAGGACAGTACGTTATGAAGCTAGACGGCTCTAACAAGACACTTCACCATCAATCAAACCTGAATGTTTTTTATTGCGATGTGAGATAAAATCTTATATTGTCCAATCCAGTGCTAATGCCACCTAATTCTTTTTTTTTTTTTTTTTCGCTGTGAAAAAGATTATTGGTGATACTTCAGGTGCTCGGCAGATCTAACTAGAAGTGTTAGGGAAGTGGGCTAAGCATTTATAATAGTGTTAACCTCGATCTTAATGAATGAATGATTTGCTGTACCAATCACTCTAAGAATGACGATTAGCATCCTGTCACCATGAAAGAAGCTGGTTCTGTGACTGGACACGCTGGAAGTTGTGGCCATGATTCCATGGCCATATCACACTGTTGGCAGGTTTACTGTAGTCAGTTGGTTGGCTGGCTGGTTGTTGCCAGTATGTGGAAAACAAGGTGAAGATGGCAGATTTCTACAGGAGCTTGCTAGCATTAGCAACACTAATGCTATGATACTTCAACTGTTATTAATAACACCTTTTAATTTGTCTTTTAAGCTTTTTGAGGCTACAGTTACCATGGTTACAGCTGTTCGTTGTGTACAGTTACCATGGTTAGAGCTGTCGTGTCCATGCGACTCTCTGTTGATCTTGCACACCTTTTTTTAATTTATTTTTTTAATTTATTCATATGCACAATGAAAAAAAACAAGAATTATATTTAATAATACAAAGGCAAATAATTGTGCAGGAGAGGAAAAGAAGCCCAAAGGGCTTATATGAAATCCTCCCCCTCAATATAAAATCACTAAAACAAATTAACCAATAGAAAAAGAAAGAGAAAAAAAGCAAAAAAGGGAAAAAGACAAAGAAAAGACACCTAGCATTAGCATTAGCACAGCTGTCTGCTCTTTCTACTGTAGATTGATTCACTAAAACAAATGGTAATACATTTATGTGATGTTTAACGTGATAATGTCTTTAGTGAAGATGTGGATTAACATTTAGATGTTTGACTGTTGACATCTGAACTGAATCAATTCTTCTGATAGCAACATGAAAAATAACGTAACATCCACAGCACTTGATACAGTTATGTTAGCTCACAGCGTGCTGCCTGCATGTGTTCGTAGGTTTTGTTTTCACCTCAGGAACTTTCTCCGGGTGCTGGGAAGCTTTGGAGCAGCTCAGTGTGTTTCCACCTCAGGGACCAGGGTCTCAGTTCAGTTCCTGAGACATTATTTTACACCTCAGACAGTCTCTTTGGAGGGGCAGCACTTTGTAATATTCACCAGCTCTACAACTTCCAAGACGCTTTACATCCTTTTAAAGAGGAACTTTGGGGATCTGATCTGGTCTTGTGGGGCTGAACAGTTGTAATACTACCAGTATTATAGTTCAGCCACTGATCTTAAAAAAAATGCAGCCGCAAAACTTAGTTTGTTTTTTGTTTATTGTGTTTTGACACATTAACATTGAGTTACAGGAGAAAGCAGATGGAGAGACGATGAAGTTGGTGTTTTCGTTTGTGTGTAGTCTGAGCAAAAGTGACATTTTTCATACATTAGTGGACTAAATTGCGTAAACTTTGTGGGTCTTTAGACTGCAGTTTTAGTTCCTTGTAAAGTAGTTTGGAAAACTAAACATATTTATTCATAATCCTTGTTTTTCTAACTCTGATCAGTCTGAGCTCACCACAACCCATTCGACCAATCAGCAGCCTCTCTCTCCATCACAACTTTCCCCTGTAAATCTGTCCGGGAGAATTCCTAATCGTGCGTTTCTGAGGAAGCGTATCCATCACAATGTGTCCAAACTGTTAACAGCCTCTCTCAGCGACGCAGCACTTCTTCTTCTTCGCTCTGTGAATATGATTTGGTCGGAGTTCAGCTCCGTCTGGCAGCTGCAGCGTGGAGTTTGGCCGAGGACGTGCAGACTCAGGGAGGGTTGGAAGTTTTCTTTGGGTGTTTGTAGCTCCGGGGCGTCGGTGTCCGCTAACGAGTGCTGTGTATTCAAGACTTCACAACTCATCAAGGTCGGTGCTGACGGTGGAGTGAAAGTTAATTGTGCCTGTAGTCGAGCCTCAGCAGGCCGAGCGCTGCCAAACACCCTCCACCCCCTCCTCTCTGCTGCAGACTCTGATACTGGGCTGTTCTGGTCCTCCACGATGGAAACCAGACTTCCTGCTCAGGACTGCAGGCCTGATAAAGACCACCGCTGACCTTCAGACTTTCAAAAGCACTTATCACACTTATTTTTCTCTCAGCATCAAGAAACATAAGGGGGCGACGACGAGTCTGCTGAAGAACTTTGTTTCATTTGTCTTGTATCACGCAACCACAGGTTTTACATTTCAGTCTCCAGCATCGATCCTCGATCTTTAACACGTTCCTGAACAGAAATACTTCACTGTTTTCAACTAATGTTATCGTCATGACAGGAGGAAGTTTGTCCTGAAATGACTAAAGACTCTTCTGTCCTGGTTCCAGACATCCGGATCGCCGCCCACGTGGTTTTTTCAGTGATTCAAACAAGTCTGCTGTTGTGATCTTTGACGGCTGTTCCCACAATCAGAAAACAACCAATCAGAGCTTTGCCCGCTTCAATATCATCAAGATCTCTCTTTGATCGAAGACCTCTTCTACCTTCAGTCATCACCTGATGTCTGCAGTCTCCTGTGCACCTGTTTCCAGTGTTTCCATTAGTTTACCCAAAAAGTAAAGACCCGTTTGTATTCTAAAGACATTAATTGAACATTGTGCTTTGATATACTTTGATGATATATTTCACGAAGATGCTTTACCTCTGCCGTCTTTCACATTGAAGTAAAACATCGAAAAAAGAAGTATATTTGGAGTTTTTAAAATCTCGACTGAAACCAGGACGGTGAGAAGCAGTTTCGTTGTCCACAAACATAAAAAAAAATCATCAAATGTCTCCATACAGCTCGTCTGCTGTAATCACAGTCTCCAGAAGCTCTGAGATCACAAACTGATCTGAGTAGACGTTATTTACACCCTTTATTAAGCTGACTGGACGAGCTGTATGGAGATATCTGATGTTTTAAATCAAGTCTCCAGCTACTTCAGTTGTTTAGCAGAATGCTGCAACTCTGTTTTACTGTGACGCTCCAGAAATGTTTTGTGGTCTACGAGACTTCACCTGACTTGATATCAGCATGGAGGGAGGAGATGAAGACTGAGTTTCTCATGTTTAAATCCACTGTTCCTCAGTTGAATTATTCCCGTCAGTCAGCAGTGTGTCCTCGTCTCTTTCACTGACTCACTGTTAGAGGTGTGCATCTTCATGCAATTCGATTCAATTATACGATGCATTTTATCCTCAATTTTCTATATAACCACACATGGCTTTTTCATCAATCAACACAAACAGTCAGATAAATATGAACTCTTTATTTAGAAAGCTGCTTTAAAATTGAGATGTAAACAAATGTCATGTTTTGTTACATTAGGTTGTAAAGAAAAATATAATTATAGGCACTAGCACAACAGCTTTCTCTGTTAGCTGCCACTCCTTCACTACATCAGACAGAAGCTCAGCCAGATGAAAACCAGTGTGGCTTTTGAAAACGGCTCTGGTTTGCAGCACATGTGACACAATGTCCCAGTCGTCATTAAGGTAATGTGCCATTACCGTTAGATAGGACTTGGTCGCCACAGAAGTCCATGAATCGCATGTGACTGCTACTCGGCAAGCTTCCCTCATTGAATTCATCACCTGGGCTTTTGTTTCTCTGTACAACGCTAGCACAACCGTGTCTGCAATTGTTTGCCGAGATGGGATCTTGTACCGCGGTTCCAGGGTCTTAACCAGCTGGTGAAACCTTGCGTTCTTGACCACGCTATAAGGCCTTAAGTCCTTCGCTATGAAAGCTCCTACACACAGGGCTCCTCTGGGCTCTCTCGGACTTGGATGGCAACTTTCTCACTGACTCGTCGATCTTTGGCTGGGCTGGGTCAGTAGTTTTCTTTCCGTTGTGATCAGATGCTAACATTAGCTCAGCGTGGCATCGGCTAATGTGGTTCCTCATATTAGTGGTGTTACCGAAGTATTTGATTTTAGCGTGGCAAGTTTTACAAATAGCATGGGTCTTGTCCAGTTGAAGTCGCATCACAGGAACTTCTTAAAATCCGAAATGTTACCAGATATCCGCTTTTAAGTTGTGTGGATTTTTTAGCGTGCATCGGCTACCGCTACTGCTTTCCTCCACCATGTTAGATGTTGGGTTTACTATGCTCGCGCGCGTCCGTCCTTCACCCACAATGCAACTTGAACTTTACAACATTATTGTCCAGCAGAAACGGGAAACACAACAACAATCGCCCATGTTTTATTTTGAATTTAAAAATCGATTATGTGACGTTACTGCATTGATTCAGAATCGTCCCATTAAGCATCTCGATGCATCTTTGAATCGATTATTTTCTGCACCCCTACTCACTGTTGACCAGCTGGATTTATTCCAGGTTGAACTGGATCTTGAACTCCATTCAGATGGGATTAACATACTCCACTGTTATTTAATTTTTTGCTGCCATCTTTCAGGAGTTTAAGTTTGAAGAATTTTTCAAACGATAGAATACTTATTTCTCTCCAATGTTCAGGTTGAGATTGTGGATGATCTTCAGGTTTTGTCTGTTAAACACTATGTTGTGTTTAAACTTTGAGATTAAAGATGTTAAAGACTGTTTAACAGTAACAACGTTGATACTGTGGACAACATCATTTCATTAAATCCCTGCTTCAACATCCTGCTGCTCCTCGTGGATACAGATGAAGGCATGGTAATTAATTACATACATTGAGCAGATAAATTCTAAAGTTTAAGGAACACAATCTGTCTCTAAACGTCAGGATTTACAGACAGATTCCTGACTGTCATCATCTAAACCCTCCTGAATCATGTCCTCCTCACAAACCTTCACGTCACCTCAGACGTATCTCTCTACTGATGTCTTTACCGTCTGTGGAGGTCTCACTCACTGACTGAAGGATTGTTGCTTTGGCTCCAAGCTGCTCTGACTGATTCACATCAGCTCGACCCTGAATGTCAGTCAGAGCTTCAAGATCCTCCGCCAATGGTTTCATCATTAACTGTAATCTCTGGAAGTCTTCAGGTTCTTGACAGAGAATATTTTCATAACCCACCAACAGAAACCACCTCCAGAGCCCGTCTTCTGCAGCTTTACTGGATTTTAGAGACTTTTCCTGGACCACATCTATCACAGCTGCAGTTACTGTAAAGATTAATTTTTAACTTTTATTCTGAAACAGCCTTGTTTCAGCTCATGATGGAACATTTTCATATTCAAATACTCATGTCACTTAACTTTTCTGCGAGGTTCGTTCCTACGAGTGTTTCAAGTTTTTAAGATTGATCAAACTCTCCAGACTAAATCACTCTTTTCGAGGTGAGCTATCATTTTCATCAAGAGCATTATGAGCACCTCTAACACTACATTGGTGTGAAAATGTCAAACTTCATAAATGCAGCGCTTCTTCTGGAACAAAGAAAAATGATGATCCCCCTGATTCAACCGACTCTTTGTTACCTGCCATGCGCGACACTATTTTGTTCCGTCGTCAACACGGCTTCACATCCCACCTGATGTTGTTGACCTGCTCAGATCGTGTTTATTCCATCATTTCTTGATGTTTGTGCTTCTTCTGTGGTTGAGTAGCTACATACTTTAATCGTTTCAATATTTATCTGTCTGAAGTGTGTTTGTTGTTAATATTGCTGACTTTGTGGTTTTATTTTGGAAATCGACCGGTTGCACTATGCAGTTCTGCTGACTGACTTCCTGTCTGGCTCGATCCGTTCTGTGCAGATTGACGCAACAGACTCGGCTTGTATTCTCTGTGGAGCCGTCTGTGGGAAGCTGCTGAAACCTGCCATGGTGCAGCCGGTTGAAACATGAGCATTGTCTAGAACAGCCACGATCAGCATCAACGACCGTATCGCGGCCGCGACAGGCCTATGGGATCCTTTCTTATCAGTGGTGTCACGATATTGATTCTGAATGGAAAAGGGCTCTCAGTTTGGATCATAGAAACCAGAAGCAGGATCAGTGATTCTCAGCCCTGCCTACTTGCGTGCCTCTAAAAATTGACACAGCTAGCTTAGCGTTAGCCTGCAGTGTCACGTCCAGACTCTTCTCTCTGACATTGTTGGAGATGTCAGTTTATTTTATTTTTCAGAGATGCTTTATTGATTTGTTTGTGAAGAGGGTTCACTCTGGACAGACTTGAGAAACTGAACTTTGTAACAAACTGAATTTCTATCTTCTGTTGTTTATTGTTGAGTCACTGACAGCTGCTGTTTGTTGTTGAACTCTGGGATCTTTACTTTTGGAGAAAATATTACTTGTCAAAAAGACACCAGGATAAAGTCAAGCTGGTTTTTAAAAAGACATTGTCAGGACATAAAACCAAGATCTATTGATCTTTACTAATCCAGCTGTCAGCTCTGAAAAAAATGCTCAAATCAAAATCTAATCTTGACGCTTGTATTTCTTATTTAAAAAGCCTTTATTTTATAGACATGAATAATCATCTTTTTGTGACCTTGTCTGAACCTAAACATTACCTAAAAAGTCCTCTAGGATTTACTGAACCTGGACGAAACTTTGTTTGTTTCTGTCCTCCACTTGTTCCCTTCATCTAGGAATGGACCAAAATCTGTTTGGACCGACACCGACACACACTGAAACGTTAACTGAAATTTGATCACTTTCAGTGGTTACTCTTCAAAAGTAACACTAGTACAGTAATACAGTAATACACAAAAACTGCTCTGAGACTTCAAAGATGCTTCCCATCATTTTACTGCTTCAACCTTAATCCAACAAAACATTTTGACCTTGAATGTAATAACACAACAGAACGTGAGACAGCGTTCAAGCCAAATGTAATCTTTATTAGACTGTTTCTGTACAAAAAGCACTGGATCACAGGAAAAAAAATAAACCAAAAACCCAAAAACATGCATCTATTTACAGCATGGCCAGAGACAGGAAAGAAAAGCCGGGGCATCGCCCCCGTTTGTATTCTAAAGACATTAATTAAACATTGTGCTTTGATATACTTTGATGATATATTTCATATTTCACAAAGATGCAGTACCTCTGCCCTCTTTCACATTGAAGTAAAACATCGAAAAAAGAAGTATATTTGCAGTTTTTAAAACCTCGACTGAAACCAGGACGGTGAGAAGCAAAACTTTCTACAACTGTGACCAAAAAAACAAAAAATCAGCAAGCTGTTGAAAGACGGACGAGGGAGTTCATGTCGAACTGAAACGAGGTGCGACCGCTCGTTTGATTAGTGTGGCTGAAAAAAATGGCTTCTCCTAAAGACGGCGGACACATGTTCAACAAAACATAAACACAACAGCGTCATGCAGCGACTGAAGGTTTCTGTTGCATAAAGTTTAATCCGTCCAAACTTCACATTCCTGCCCTCAACTTCGATTTTAAATTTAGAGATCCAGGTGATTCTTCAGGAGTTAAAGGGATGTTTGTTAGTTTTCTTTAAGCACAAACTTTTTCTACAACAGTCCTCTAATGTCAACTGTAAAGAAAATAATGGAGATGTGTTGCTCTGTTTCTTTTGAATTCAACATCTGTGTCTCAAATATATCAGAGTTGTAATTAGACAGTAAGTATGACTCTGGACCGGGTTGCACCAACTGATCTTTAGAAAGGACTTTACCTTGGTTGCACCAACTAAACAATAGCTGTAAGTTGTCATTTTAACAGTGTGTGTAGGGATGTGTGTGTGTAGGTTAGAGTCTGTCACAGAATAAAGCCTGCAGCTTTTATAGTCCAAATTAAACGCCCTTGTTTTTTTTTTACAACTGCTGAAAGTGAACGTAAATGATTTCTAATTTGCTGAGACATTATGGAGGCTCAAAGGAAAAGAAAAGGCAATTTCAAGGACATATAAAATACTATAATACCAGACTCCCTTTAAAAATCTGCGTATTTAATGAGTGTTTGAGTTAAGGGTAACTTTATAAACTTTGAAACGCTGTCTTCAACAAATTCTGAATTATTTGTGTCCTCTTGTCAATTCAGCAAATGTTTTACCTTAAGTTTTCCTTTCTTTGTGCAAAAAACTATTGCGTCGGCTCTCTGTGACCTGAAAAATGATGTGCCTCGTTAACAGCAGGTGAGTGCGCCACACTGCTTGAAGTGAAACCCCTGTTGGTGCAACCAGCTGTCTTATTAGATCGTTTTCATGTAATTAGATTTATAAACACATTTAAATAAAACCAGTGTCTGAGGTGCTGTATAATAATTATGTGCTGGAGAAGTAATAATTAAAAAATGACGTGTGTGTCTTTAGTAAACGAGGCGCTTCTGTCCTGGATCGCGTTGTAGAAACTTCTTTTACATTACGACTAAATCAGGGAGTTAAACAGGCGTCGCTATTTAAAAGGCTAATTGCTAACCTAGCCGTTTCAGTTTTAGTTCAGTGCTGAAAATGCAAACGTTCTCTTCTCTTGGGGGACCTGAGGGACAAACATCCGGTGCAAAACAACAAATTCTGCCAGTTCGACTGGAGAAGAGCTCGTCAAACGAAACAAAGTAGCGCCGGTGTGGAAGAAGACGAGCTGGCGTGACAGAACAGGAACACAGTTGCATAAGTAAATGATCCAGATTGTGTGTGACGACGAGAACAGCACCATCTACAACGACACCAACATTGATGGAAGTTTCCTTGAGATCAGTGACCCAAAAACTTAATGTTCGGAGTGGTTTTAAAATCTGCTTCCTGTTTTTAAAATCGTACGATCATTCTCACCAAAAAACACAAAGACGAGGGTCGGGTCTAATATTAAAGATGGATAAAATATTGTCTACCAAGAGACACGCTCGGTCCAAAAGGAAGAGTGGAGGAATATTATGACGTTATAAGCTTCTGAAATATAAAAAATTTCACATGACAAGGATTCTGCCAGAAAAAACATATCGGTGCATATCATTCTAGCTTTCATCTTTTCTTTTTTTTGTTTTTTTTTTACTTTTAGCTTTTTTCTTTTTTGCTAAGATGCATTGCTCTTATTAAGTGCCCCAACAAAAAAAATAGTGCATTAAGAAATAACCATGATTATACATTTCACAATAATACACAAAGGACGAGAAGAACCAGGGGAAACACAAATGATGCTGTTTACAAAAAGTTAAATATCGTATCGGAAAAGCAGTTTTATACAAAAGTGATGAAAGCGTTTTTTTACGTCCTGCTTTCAAAAACAGGATGTGACCACGTCATGACGGTTTGTTTTTACAAAAAGGGTTAATTCCTCTCACTTGTTCACTCTTTTTACAATATCTAAAAGGTATTAAGACATCAAATGTGTTTACATATATATTTGAGACTATCATTCAGGCCTAAATCACAAAAGGAACTCCCCAAAAACATACTTTATAAATACATAGAAAATAAGCACAATCAGAAGAAGAACAAGGAGAAAAGTCTGGTACCTAAATGTGATTAAAACAGCTGCAAGCTTTTTCTGGTTAAAATCTACCACTCGACACACCTGCAAACAGAACTAGAACAGAACTATTGTACTGCAGTTAAAAAATGAGACAAAAACAAACAAAATAACAGAAAATTAACCTAAAAAAACAAAACAAAACAAGAAAATAAACTTGGGCTGCCTCGACTGTATTGAGACAAATGTTAGTGTAACATCTGCTCATCGCAGGACGTTTGTTCGTTCTGTCTTCAGCTTAAAAAATTACTGCATTTTCCTCCTTTTTAGAATATGAGACACAAACATTAAAAGCTATGGTACACAAAGGAAAATGCTCGTGATATCGATCAGGACTCTCGTCCTCTGCATCCAATCAGGAAACCGTCTGACGGTTTTTCCAGATTTGATCAAATGTTTGATTTTTACCTGGTTTCTGGACTCGGTCCGACTCAGGTTCTGTGTCCACCGAGAGCTTCTGATCCAGCAACAAACCGATCAGAGGTTTAATTTAACTTAGGCTGCATAATGTAGCTGACTGTTAAATCTGGTTCAATACTGTTTTAAATAAAGTTGTTTCAAACAGACGTCCAGCTTTAAAGGAACGCTGCTGTTTACTCCATTTACTACAAAAAAACACGTGTTTATTACCGGTGAGCGTTTTCCAACAATCAGGAGATTTAATCAGCAGAGATTTAAGTTATTCCCTCGTTGTGTCGTTATTTATTTTTTCATTAACGATATCAAAATAACTGTCAGCTTCCTCCATTGATTTCCACTCATTCTGTAACATATGAGCAGTGATTATCACACTCTTGAAACAAACTTATAGTGTGTAAACATTAACAATGAGGTTTTTATCTTTACATGATCATATCTTGTATTTTTAGATTGTTGATTTATTAAGTTTACTCGTGTTTGCAAACACGTGTACCTCAGTATATATTATATAAATGGAGTTCTGCATCAGACTATAAAGAGTGATTTTTAAAAAGTATGTGCCGTGTTAACGGCAATAAGTAATTGGTGCTTTTTGAGGTTTATAGTGATGATGTTGCAGCAGCAAGTGGAGCTTGTAAAAATAGTTGCATATCCAATGAGATTGAACGTTTCTCTGTGATGTCACTGTGGTGGTTTGAAGCTCCCGGTGGACACGCCTACTTCCTGTCTCACAGTGGTTCAAACTGATCTGAGACCTGTTCAGCCTCCACAGACTTCTGAAGTCAAACTGTTTCATAACTCAGCACGACGATACACAACATGTAGGACTGTAGACACCTGACCCCCCTACACACACCTGTCCACAGTCACATTGCTGACCTCTGACCTCTCTGAGGTCTCCAGGTGGAGCCGCTGCAGACGTCTCAGAAGACTGGTTCAGACGTCTGCGGTGGCTTCAGAAGTCTCTCAGTGAAGACTGTAAATTAATCGATGAAGAGTCAAACGTTTTCTACTGGGGCAGTGAAGGATTGTGGGTCAGTTGGGGTCTCTTGGGGATGATGGGAAGGATTCTTCGCTGCCGTTGTTGTTGTGGCGTTTCAGGTGGGCGGGGCCATCAGCTGGGGGGTTCAGGGGGTCTGTCTTATCAGGCCGAGGGTCCTCCTCACATGGGCGGGACGATGAGACCTGCCATAGCTGAGAGACAATCAGACACGTTCACATCAATTCAACTGAAACCAACTCAAATATTTGTTAAATGTCACTGACTATAACAAGAAGAAGAAGAAGAATTAATTAATCTCTCTGCTGAATGTGACACTTCATCAGTCTGTACAGGTAATCAGTCTTATCAAGTCATTTTATTCATCCTGAAAGTTTTGTTTTCTTCTAACAAGTGGAAGATAACGAGCTTCAGTGTTTCAGTCACCTTAAAGTATTTTCGCTGTTGACAACGTTCACGTTTATTTTCCTCGTGTTTGTCCACCATCAGTTAACAGACTGTTTTGGGAAGTTACTTTATTCTTTTGTTATTACTGACCTAACACTAAAAATGTTGCGTCTGCCAAGGGAAACAGAAGTATCTGCTGCTGTACGATCAGACTACAGAGCATCTTCTTTCTGTCTTTTAGCTGAGGGATGACAGAAACTCTATTATACAGTTTTTTGTTGCATTATGACAAATTAATCTTGAATCTCGTTGTTGTAAATGATTTGAATTTCTCCTCATGACTCCCAGCGTTACTATGGAAACCTGACTGTCGTTTAGGTTTATATTTAGCTTTTAAGAGCCGACTTCATGTTCAGAACTACCTTAACTAACAGACGGATTTTGTTTTCTACCGTCAAACATCAGGATATAAATCTACTGATCTGTCTTAACCTCGCGGTCGACCCACTGTTTCATGAGAATCGTGAAAAATGTAAATTTATAAAAATTTAACCTGAAATATAAACATGATTTTTAACTTGTCCACTGAAAATGAGACTATTTACTGCACTCAAGTTTACATCATTCGTTTTAATTTTGACTCCTCTCTGCAAAATAACATCGCTGTCCAAACATTAGTGTATTTTCCTCACCTTCCTTCACTGTTGAGGAACAGTAACCTGAAGTTACATTATTGTCTCAATAAGTTTTGTTAAGGTTTATATTTACTCTTCAGAGCTGCTCCACATTCAAAACTACATTCAAAAACTGCCAAATTTAGTTTACTGTCTTCAAACTTTAACTATCATAAAAATAGGATCAAGGACTCACTGAACGCTGCTAATTCACTGTTTGTTTTAATTTGGTTTTCTTCTTTTATGTGAAACTCTTCATGTTGCCGTCTGCCAGGACTTGATTGTAAAAGAGATTTTAAATCTCAATGGGAATATTTGTAAAAATTAGTATATGTATCTTTAGCTACTGATCTATATTAAGTCTGAATCTCAAAGTTAACATCATGAAAAATGAAAATATATCACAAATTAAGAAACATTTAACGACCTATTTAATTTTTATTAGAAACATGTTGAAATGAAAATGGTTATTTTTTACTTGAGGAGGCCAAATTAAATGATGATGTAGATATTTTATCGGCGTCTCTGTACTTACTTTAATTACTTATTGGACGATGACTGTACTCACAACAAAAAACATCTGTTTCACTAACTTGTATTTTCAAATCCTTAAAGAAAGTGTCACATTTGTCTTTTTACCTGTTAACAACAGCTTTCTCCAGGATATCATGAAACAACTCACCAGATTCAAGAATTGTTAAAACTTATTTGTGTTTTGTGTGATTTCATACCAACTCACCTGAATCCTCCCAGTTCTTGTCGTGGATTTTCTTGAGAATATTCAGAAACTAGTTGAAAAATGTCCAGATGACATCATCTAGTAAACAACAAACCAGCCATTATATGCTGGAACCTGAACCAACCACAAAAATGACATTAAACTCTAAACTTAAAGTATTTGAGTACAGCTGTAGGATTTTACGAGGTCCGATCAGTTTAAAATCATTTTTTACCCAGTTTTATTTATTTATTTTTTTCAGGAAAATCCTCGACATGAACTGGGAAAAGTTCTGGGTGAGTTGTGATGAAATGACCCGCTTGTGTCTGAAACAGGATGAATTCTCAGTAAAATGACTTGATGAGACGAATCTGAACTCTTTAAATTCGGTGCCAGAAGTTATGGATCAACTTTGACCTTAGAGTGTTAAACTGCAGGTCTTCACATGTTACAGAGACATTATCAGCATCACAGTGGGCGTCTGTCTGCGTCCAGGTGGGACATGGACAGGTGGACAGGGGTGCTGACAGGCGTGGGAGGGGGGGTGGGATGCTCACCCTGAAGGTTGCTGCCATTGGTGGTGGTGCAGGTGGGGGGCGGGGAGGTCTGTGGCCGCACGACAGGGGCGAAGGCGCTCTTCTGTTTGACTGCAGAAACCATATGGACAGGAGAGAATGAATCAGGGAGCCGAGGAAGAGGAGGAGGAGGAGGAGGAGGAGGTAACGAGCAGGCAGACGGACAGAGGAGTGAGTGATCGGATGGAGGTGAATCATGCAGGAGGAGGAGGATGGAGAGGAAGATGAGGAGGTGGGGGTCGGGCCGAGGAGGATCTGGAGGAACAAACAGCTGCACGTCTGGCAAAGTTGATCCATAACTTGAAGACTTTTAATTTGAAAAACCAACCTGAGAGTGGCAGCGTCTTCATCCACACACACTGTACAGGTGTGTGTGTGTGTGTGTGTGTGTGTGTGTGTGTGTGTGTACAGGTGTGTCATGACAACTTTAATCCTCTAAACACATCACTTTGACTTCCTCATGTGTCTGTTGTGGTGATAAAACAACTGATTCTGATTAAAGGAACAGTGCAACATTTTCTAAAATCCTCTTCAGTGTTCAGTACAGAGTCGGGATGTGTTAGCTTAGCTTAGCATAATGACTGGAAGCAAAGGGAAACAGTTAGCCTGCCTCTATCCAAACTCGGCTACAGCTCACCGGACATATTAAGTAACTGAGAAGAAACATTTACAGACAATATTCTGTTAGTCTACTAATAGTCTGTTTTTTAGACACAGATGATGACAACAGGAGGGTTAACGCTGAGTTAAATATTCAGGTATATTTGTTAACAAAACAATTTAGTGTCTGTTTTTTACTAATTGATGAAGAGCAAACATGATAATCTCTTGAGTGTGCTGTCTTTAGATTTCTCATTTTATTGAAATGTTATAATAAATTTGTTGTCGTGAAAATTACATGATTACAGATCGTTTGTAGAAATGAAGGTTAAAGGTGCAATATGTAAGAATTAGCCAACTATCGAATTTAACTGCTAACTGCTGCTAACTGTACCTCCTGTTAGCTAGTTAGCACAGCTAGCTGGGCAGCTAGCGGGTGTATTAGCTGACTCTTTACTTTCAGACTAACCTTGAGGTACAAGGTGGCTTGGAGCTAGCTGGTTAGCATGCTAACTTCAGTAGATAACTCACACACAGACGTCTATCACTGATATTTCTACACTTTCTGTCGATAACTTTAGTTCATGTTTTTAATGTTTTAAACAAAAATTCTTAAACATTGCACCTTTAACACCTGCATATCCATGACAACTTCTGAAATGATTGAAAGTTCCAGAAAAGCTACTGAAACATAATAAAATATTTAGATTTTTCATTTTCTCCAACTCAGTTAAACATTGAGATAAATCTCAGGTCAGGATCTATTTAGTAGCCAGAGTTTTTAATCACATCACATGATCTTCATCAGTTCGCCCAGTTGTCATCGGTGATGTTACTAAGTACATTTACTCAGGTACTGAGCATAATGGAGGCAATATGTAAGAATTTCAGTTGAAACAGTCCTGTGCTGGAAGTGTAAGCACTAATGCTCCCAGTCCAAACTGCTAGCTGCATGGCTAACTGAGCTAACTAGCTAAGGGTAGCTACAGTTAGCAGTTACTCTGGTGATGTGCTGCCCCCTATTTGTTTGGTGTATGAATTTGACAGGTGGGTAATTCTTACATACTGCAAACAATTACGAGTACAGTTTTGAGGTACTTGTACTTGAGTGTTTCCATTTTAGCTATTAAAATGGGAAGTTACTAGTTACTTTACAGATTACATGCTGACCACAGCCAGAGTTGCAGATTTTATTTTAATGGCAATCATATTTTTTTCTTGCTGATTTCACATGTAAGTAAGTGTATTATTTACTTGTACTTTTGATACTCAATTACATTTAGTATCAGATACTTTAAATATCACAAGTTGTCATGGAAGCAAAAATGCTTCATTTTAAATGTTTTTCTGAGCATTTCTTCAGATTTTTTGTCATCGGAAAATAAGTTTGAAACTTAAAACAAATCTATATAAATTCTATTAATATTATTTAAAAGTACAAACTGTTGTATTGACACTTAAACTAATTAAGAACATGTTCATCAGTGAGATTTACAGGTGCTGTAGATGTATTTCTAAATGTAGAACTGGACAGAGACAGGCAAGCTGTTTCCCCCTGCTTCCAGTCTCTATGCTAAACTAAGCTAAGCTAAGCTAAGCGGTCCTGAGGCTGTACTGATCACGCTGATATCTGAACATGTCGCTGTCACACAGAAACAGAAGAGGAGGCTCTCAGAGGAAGTTGAACTGCTCCTTTAAGAGCTGCACAGACTTTATGGACCACAGTGAGTCTGTAAATGATTCAAGGACAGCGTTTGAAAATGGAAAACTGTAAAATGAAACAGGGGGAATGTAAATGTGATTTATCGCTTTGTGCCAACAACTATCAGTCTGTCCTGGATCGCTGCTTCTTCCTCCTCATGTTTCCTCTTTTTGGCTCCTTCTTGTTGTTTTCAGCTCATATTAATGGATTCGGCCCAAAGCGTGAATGCATGAATGCATGAAGGATGCAGTGAGGATGTTAGTGGGGTTAGTTGAGGAGGAGGAGGAGGAGGAGGAAGGGGAGGGGAGGGCTGAGGATGGACAGGGGGACAGTCAGAGGAGGGAGGAGGTGAACAATGCGTGGCGGTGTTTAGTCGACACACACACACACACACACACACACACTCGGAGCCTCGGCGGAGGGAAACTGTAGCTCAGCCAGGCGAGATGTGAGCCCACCTTTTGTTTGGTCGCCAGGGACGACAACATCACCTGGCACGGAGACGCAGTTTGAGCTCGATACCTTCTAAACGAGTCTCGCTGAGACTCGCTGAGCTCTTTGATACAGAAGCCAAAACAATGGAGCGCTCCCCGCGGGCGAGTTTCGACTTTACCGGTCTCCAAAACACACCTGCGCCTTCCAAGCAGCAGCAGCAGCTCCGACTCCAGGCGAGTTAATCAGAGCCGAGCGCAAAGTTTCAGAGGAACAACGGAGCCGACTGCAAACTACCGAAGCGTCCGCTCAGCTCCTGCAGCTTCACTTTATCCACTATCATTATTCTGAGACTGTTCATCTCCTGCACCAGTCCTGCAACACCAACAAACAACTCTACACCCATAAAAACATAGAGCAAGTACTTCATTTCTACTTTTATCTCGTGTTTCACATCAATATAACACCAACAGCCAGGATTAACATTTCTGATAGTGTTCTCATTATTCTGTGAAACCAACAAATCTATATCCAGCAGATATCAGTCAGTTTATTGGCCTTAAAATCTCCTCTCCTGTCTCACAGGGAGGGCTGAGTATGAAACCTCAACACGTCTCAGTTCCAGCTGATTCACACTCATGTTTACTTCACATACGACCACAAAGATTTACACAATCAGACAGAGTAACATTCTTCCCTTTTTCACAGAGTGCTGCAGGAATGAGTCCTAAAAACCAGAAATAAGTGAGAATTTTTCCACTTCCTATTCCCTCATCTTGAAATCAATGTTTTTGTTTTAAATGTGCTTTCAGTAAGTGCGTGAAATAAGGTTATTCATCACCCCACAGTTTGATTATAAAGCTCTTCCGTGTGTTAAAAACGGTTAGCAGTTGCTAAGAAGTGTCTAAATGAGACTACAGAATTTATAGAAAACCTGTATAGTAATCGTGTAGTAAGACGCTTAGTGGTGGTGACATCACAAAGTGGTGTTCAGAGTTGGCTACAAACATACGTCATCCTGCAGCTCTGTGACATCAGATTGTCGTTCTCAAAAACATGTTCACATAATCTAAAAGCACAAAAGCTCAAATCCCAAATTTCAAAAAAGTCAGTTGTCTATGGAGATGTTTGGCTCTGATCTAACCCACAGAATCATTTCTGAAAATACACTTCAACACTTCTCAGCCCTGTGGCTGAGAGGGAGAGATGTGGACCACGAGACGTGTTAACAATCAATTAATCAACAACACATTTTTCCTTTCATCTCTCTTTAGTATCACAATTAAAAACCTTTCACTGACATCACAACTCTTTCACTGCTCACACTGACACCTAAAACCCTTTCAGTGCTTCTGACACTTCAGCTTCTTTCAGTGTGAACACATCAGATGAAACGTCGGCTAAATGAAGTGATTAACCTTCAACTGACACATCGACTTTATGATCTTAAACTGACTCTGACTCTCAACTTCAAACCTTTTAAACTGGCACTTCAGTTCCTGCCATCAAACGACTGATTCATGATTCAAACAGTTTATCTTGTTTCAGAAGCCATCTTATCTTTTTGTTCTTCAAAATAATAAACAAAGTGTTTCAGATTGCACAAAAATCCTTTACATGTGATCCTCCTGCTGACTGCCTCTCTGATGGATGAGGTTTGGGGGGTTTTATAAATTAAATAGTTACTCACTTGCGTAAGCAGAGTTGGTGGAGCCGTTGAGGAAGCTGGGGGATCCAGGTACGCCCAGGTTGGTCATCCCCGCTCCGTATCCGTTCATGGTGGACGTGATGGTGTTGTAGTTGGACTGCTGAGGCGTGGAGCTCGGCACGTAGCCGCGAGGAGACACGCTGTTCGAGTTACGGGAGTAACCTGGGAGGAGGAAACACGATGAGATCAGTTCTTCTTCATGAGTTTATAAACCTGCTGAAGCTGGAATAAAACCAGACTGAGGATACATGAAGGAACAGAGACGGTGTCACACTTTGTTTCCCCAAAAACACCTTTAAACATTTAAATACATACGAGGTGTCAGTGAGAGTTCATCCTGCTAGAAGATCTGTTACTTTACTTGAATATTTCTACTTTAATCCTCCACACAAACCTGACGGCTGCAGTCACTGGTTGTGTGTATGAACTATAGAATAAAGAATAAAAAGAAAATATATTTACATGTAATACATACATGAAGTATGTGAACTGCTCACTGTCACAACACCACACAAAACACTTCAATATTATTTTAAGAGGATTTTTCTGGAACATGACACTTAAATGTAATTTCTTCAAACTGAAATTAAATAATTTAAAATGTTTACATTTTGAATTTAATGAATAATTTGAAATGTTTAGGTTTATTTATTTTTATTTTTGAGTTACACTGCTTTATTTGAATTCATCCAGAGTTTGTTTCAGGTTATTCTTTTGTGTTTTAATGCTTTTAATCAATTGTAATAAATTTAATTCTTTTTATTCCTGTTTATCTGTACGTTTATCACCTCGTTCTTCAGATGTAAACATAGAAACACAACAGTGCTGGTCTCAAACAGACCTGACGAGTTTCGCCAAACGCAACACGCTTCAAAAAAAACTAAAGAAGAAAAATGAGCAGATCCAGACAGGAGACGAGGATAATAAGACATGATCTGGACTCCTGATCCGAGCTGATACAGTCCTCAGGTTCAGGTTCTGGTTCTGGTTCGAACTCTTTAGCCTAAATAAGAGGAAGTGAAGTCTCTGAATCTCCTCGCTGTGACCTCAGCAGTGACATCATCACGCCTGTTACCTGCAGCTCTCCTCCTCACAGGAGAAGTCTGCCCTTCATCTCTCACCTCAGCTCCCCTCCCCCACCTCCTCCCCCCCGCGCTCCCGTTGATTGACCCTCATCTAAGATGCATTGAATACCAATGTTCCCTGCAGCACTCAGCCGACCTTTGACCCCCTCATGAGGCTGCTGAGTTCCCACCGACCTCGGGCCGAGCTCGCCGAGCGGAGCCAACAGTGTGCCAAGTAGCACATTACAGCTCCACCCCCCCTCCACCCTCCACCCTCATCCACTTTCCCCCCACTTCCTGGTTCGGGCCAACGCAATTCCCAGCAGGAGCGGCTGATGGAGCGCTGCCCGGGGACGAGGGCGAGGAGAGGCGGCGATGGGAAACACATGTGGAGGAGAGGAGAGGAGCTGCAGCACGTCACAGCTCAAACTAAATGTCACGATTGTTCTTTAATGAAAACAGAAAGTCTTCAACAATCACACTCAGTACTCTGTCCTATTTGTTCTGCTGCGTTGTGTCCACAGCAGCGTGGGAAGAAGATCACTTCCTCCGACCTCACGCTGAAATAAAAACATGTGTCGGCTGCAGACGAGCAGGAGGGGTTCGCTCTGATTAACTGACAGAAAACCGTCAAACACTGAAGGTTTGTTCAGTCTGGAACTGAGACAGAAACACAGACAATCACAACAACCAGGACTAGAACGGGAACGATGTGCCGATAACGTTAGTTCCTGATCACAAGAATTTCCACCTGGTGGTTTTTTGCCTCCGTGCAGCAGTTGAGTTACTGTTAGCTGAGGTGTTAAATTACAGCCAGCACATGATGATGTCAGAGTGAAGTTAATCTTTGACCTTTATCGTATAAAATCACCTCATCATTTTACTGTTGAGCAACAGTGAAAGATGTTTTCTGTGAGGTCTCAGTGACCTTTGACCAAAACATTCTACTCAGTTCATCTTTGTGCCAAATCTGAGAAATTCTCTGAAGCCGTTCTTGATCTATCACGTTCACAAGAATGACCAGAAGGACGGACAACAGATATGGATTAACAAAGTTCTCCAAAGATGAGATGAGTTCAGAGAGTCCAACACTCTGTTAGAGTTGTCGTGTCAGATATTAAGTTTTTTATGTGTACTTTGCTGCCTAATATACTGTGTTTTTAAATAAGAAAGCCTCAGTTATTAGAGTAGACCGTCTAAGAAGTGTCTGTTAAATACCAGCTCACATAAAGAGGTCACTACAGTTAGTTTGATTTTAAGGACATTTCTAATTGACATCCTGTAAGTTCAGATGGATTCTGATGGGCTGTCAGTTTCTAAAGTGATCACAATGATATCGTTTGTCATTTTTGATGATAGAACGATTTTAAATCAGTTTCTTTATAGATATTGTTGTATAGTTTATGGTGTAGACGGATGTTAAAGGTGTTCCACTCAGCTGTGAGCGGCCGAACCTCCACAAACAGATTAAATTTGAATTAAAATGTATTTATTTCTAATGATCACACTGCTTTCTACAAATACAGACCGGTTCTAAATATTATTAAAATGTTTATAATTTCTCTACATTAAGAGACACTGAAGTCTTTGTTTCCTTAAAGGGCAAACCCACCAGTTGTCTACAACGAAGTGTGTTTACAGGTCTCAGTCAGTGGCTCAGGTGCATTGTGGGAAATGTAGGCAGCAGGTTTTAAAAAGAAAGAAGAATGTGTGGAATAAAAAAGTTCATTAGTAAAAAAAATTTAACTGAGTTCAACAGTCTTATAGAAATCAATTACCCACAATGCACCACAGCCACTGAGTGACATCACTGGAGGCAGTTTATCATAATGCCGCTTTAGAGTAAAGTTTCACAGTCGTCCTCCCCGACACCTGTAAACACACTTTAATGAGATAAATAAGTGGGGTTACCCTTTAATACTGTCTTATTTCTGTTCACTGTGACGAGAGGACATATTTGTGGTGTTTTTCTTCTTCCACATGAAGCTCTGAGGATAAAACATGAATGATGTGGACTTCAGAAATCATAATTATTAGCTGCAGAAGTTGTTGCTGTGACGCACTGAGTCATAATTACAAGACGCTCCAGACTAAACTTAAAATAAATCCAGTTATTTTTCTGATTCTCTTATTCTGGATCGTCCATCAAAGAACAGTTGTAGGAGGTCAGTTATAAAATAATTGCTGTTTGTTAGCAGAACGTTTGACCGCAGGTTACATGACGTCAGTGTGTTCATCCCTCGTGTGAATCTGTTCGACTTCAGTTCACTGAGAAGTTTGTTTTTTATTCAAGAATAAGGTCTTTTTAATCCCTGACACAGATACGTGGTACTTAGTAACATTTTCTGGAGCTTTGGACCAAATCCCACTGCCTTCTCCAGCATCAGGGACTCACACTGCTTCACATGATCACACCTGAGTAAGAAGAAGGCTGTAAAATCCAGAGAAGCTCCAGAAAAAAAAACAGATAAGTAACCCTTGAGTTCAGATTAGTAACTCAGATTTAACTGTTTCTGTTCCTGTTTGCTTTACATTTGGACGTTAACAGTCGATCGAGGGACGTCTCTCCACCACCTCCACCTGTGAAGCAGCAGAACGAAGACGAACCCCAGAAGAAGACAAAGTCTGAGGCAGAACAACCCTCCCCTCTTCAGGAGGACGACGTGATGACACTGAGCAGGCCGAGCTGCTCTGAATTAGCGCCGTAAATTACTCTCCTCGTCCGTCTGATAAGGCCTGGGCTCGTGAGCCGCTGTTTTTATTAATGTTTTAATCACGGCAGATAATTGCGAGGGGCACAAAGAGCCGTTTCATACTTCATCACAGCGGGGAGGACGGCGGTCAGACCCTCGGTGTAATGTTTCCGACCGGAGAGCTCCACGCACATAAACTACCGAGTTATGAATTTTCAGCGCGGCTGCAGCCTCGTTTCCCATGACCTCATAGATTCCTGTAAGGTGTTCGCTGCCGGGCCGATGGGAAAAGCAGATGATGGTGTGGTGGAGGGGTGGGGGTGGAGGTGGAGGGGGGTGTTCGGGGAGTAAAAGCAGCTCTATCTGCTTCCTGTCGACGCGTGTTCACAAGCTGTTCGCTGCACGTTTTACTGAGCGACTGCTGAAAGGAAACACGGAGCTTTTCTCTTACGTCTGCTCCAATTCTTTATTTCTCTTCCTGTCAACATGTTGAGACTCAAACAGAAGTGAAAGCGTCTCCTGACGAGTATTAAAGTCTGATGTATCTTCTTCATCATCACCACGAACACAAACTGTCCTGCTGCCACTAATACTCACAAGAGCACCATGTGTGGATTAATACGCCGCTGAAAATAGTCCCCAACGAATGCACTATTTGTTCCTGTTTGTTTAATACATAGTGAACGAAGAGGAAGTCAGGCAGCACCGAGAGACGGACAAACTTGTGGGTTTGAGTCTGAACATGAGATTTGATAATAAAAGAAAATCTAGAGTCAAGTCGGACTTTTAAGATTTAATAAAAAGCTTCAGGACGGAGACAACTGGAAACATCCTCAGAGCAACAAACTGTCAGAGGAAGAAGAGTGATCTGAGTCGAACAGATGAAACCAGAAACTCAGCGAGGCCTCAGAACCAGAACCAACGTCTGATCAGAGGAGACAGAAACACCACGAGGAGAAAGAGTCGGGAAGATAAAATAACCCTGATGCAGAAAACAATAATGCTATCGTAAGGAGGTGTGTTTGTGTGTGTGTGTGTGTGTGTGTGTGTGTGTGTTCTGAACTTTATGACAAACATTTAATTTAATTTCGTGGCGCTGACATCAACATTTTTCAAACAGCAGAGACAGTTTGTTGGTTTGTTGTTTTCTCCTCTGAGATGTCGTTACACAGCATGAAGACCAGAACCAGAACCAGGAGGGACCAGGACCAGGCCTAGGACAAACAGGACTCAGTCTGACCCACAGTGCACTGATCCCTTTACTTCTTGTGTACTTTAACTGCACCTGACTGGACTTCACAGAACTCTGCAGGACTCCAGTGAACTGACTGATCTCTACTGGTCTGTTAAAAAAGACTTTTACTGAACTCTATTCAGGGTCCATTCATAGGCTGTTGAAGTCACCCGCCCTACTCTGCCTGTGATTGGCTAGTTCTCGTCGCTCTCACTGGTCAGGTTTCAGCCTGAGGACTGTGATTGGTTAGAGTCAAGCTGAGGATTGTGGGTAGTGTGGAGCTCTCACCCTGGTCGGCCTGCGAGGCCTCGGAGATGTTGACGGCGAGCTGACTGCTGAACGAGTTCACTCCCATCATCCCCGAGTGAGCAGCTGAGCCGGTGAGAGACGGCAGCTGGTTGTGACTGCGAGGGACGCTGTAGAGCGCCTCGGTGAGGTCGGCCGCTCGCTTCAGGATGATCTCCTGCACATAGGAGAGGAGAGGAGAGGAGAGGAGAGAGGGGAGACGGTCCAGTTAGTCAAAACTGGTTCAACACCTTCAGATAACTCCGTCTGTAACTTTTACATTTGAGTCGACTGCTTTCATTGTTTGATGAACTCTGTAAAGAGAGATGTTATTTCTTTTGACAGGCAGAGAGAAATATTATAGTATTTTGAAAATTGTTTTCGTCTCAGTCAGACTGAGGTTGTTATTCTAAGTGACAACATGACAGAAATGATTTCTACAGAGAGCTGTTCAATACCAAGATCCTTTTTGTCTCGTTCAGAGAAGTCTCACTCTGAAATCTTGTTGTCGCCTCTTTCTGCAACTCTCACTCATGTTTTCACCTCTCACAAGATTTCAGAGTGACACTTCTTGATGGAGACACACAGGATCTAATAATTAAAACTGTTTCTGTAACGTTGTCAGACACTCTCAGCTGCCCCAAAGGATTACGTAGCAAACGTTACAGCTGATTGGTCTACCGGACCGATTCACAACTTTTGGTGATTATGAATCTTTTAACAAAATAAATTTAAAAAGCTTCAAACTTTTGTCAAGACAAGAAGATCAATATTAGAAGATTCTGTCAAAGAGTTCTTTGTATAATTTGTCTCCAGATCAGTGAGAAGTTTCCAGTTAGTAAACAGACTAATATTAATCTCAGATGAGTGACAGCTCTCCTCCCTCAGACTCTTCAGAGGAGGTCAGAGGTCAGAGGAGTGAAGCTGCTGACTCACCTGGTTGTTGTGAGGCATCCCGTACAGAGCCTCGACCAGGTCGGCTGCTCGCTTCAACAGAACCTCCTGAAACAGAGACAGAGAGTGAGTTCATGTTTCCTCTTTATTCTGTCGTACATGTTTAAATATCATCTAAACTCTATATAACTTTTAATTTGTGATAAAGACACATCAGAATTTCTCAGAGCCCGAACTGACAAACAGTTTTGTCCCAAAACAACAAAAAATTATAAAAAAAACCCACAACAAAATCACATGTGAGGAGCAGGAACCAGCGAGGATGTGAGATGTTCAGTTAAAAATACTTTAAACATTAATCCATCATAATAGTTTCAGCTCCAGCCTTTTCAGAGAGACTAAATTCTATCCAATCAGAGCGCCTGAAACCAACAGAACTGTAAATATGGAGCACATGAAACCTCCGGAGCAGCAGCTGAACCTCACAGGTAACAACACACCTGTGCAGAGGGGAACCAGCCAATCAGAGCAGCCTGAGTCTCATTCATACTAACGTCACACTCTGGTTGGTGACACCAATTTCATCTGGACTCAAACTTCACTGTAACACCGACAAACTGAGAGCAGATTCAAAATGGCCGCTGATGGAGATCAGACAGAGATGGAGGGATGAGTGTTTGTGTCCGCGGGGAAGGAAGAGAGAGGAAGAGTCAGCAGGAAGCCATTAACACACACACACACACACATACACTCCCCCCCCCTCTCTCTCTCTCGCCCGGGGCTGTTTTCCCATCAGCCCACAGGAGAGGAAGTGTCCAATCTGAGTGCCTGCAGCGCAGCGGGTTGCCGCGACGATGGCTGTTAATAACAATAACAGGATTAATAAATAGATAAACACACACACACTAAGAGGGATGATGTAGGGGTCAGAGGAGGAAGAAGAGAGAAGATGTTAGAGGAAAAGAAACAGAAAACAGGAGAGGGGAAAATGAGGAAAGGAAATAAGGATCGGAACAAGGGAAGGAAGTGAGATAAGGAAGGAAACGGATGGTGGGCAAAATGGAAAAAAGGAAGGAAAGAAACAGAAAGGAAGGATAGTGAAAAAGGAAATAAGGTGGAAAGAAGAGGAAGGATGAAGGAGATGAATGGGAAGGGGGGAAACGAGGAAAGAAAATAAGAAAGGGAATAAAAGGAAGGAAAAATGTGAAGGAATGACGTAAGGACATTAAATGAAGCGGAAATAAGAAAAGGGGAAGAAAAGGAAGGAGATGAATGAGAAGGAAGGAAAGAAGGAAAAATAAACATGGAGGAAAGAAATGGAGGGGAAAAAAATCAGATGTGGAAATGAGGAAAGGAAAGATAAGAAAGCAGGTGAAGTGAGAACCAGGAAATAAAAGGAAGATTAAGTAAAGGAGGTGGAAAAAAGGAAATAGATGAATGAGAAGGAAGGAAACAAGGAAAATTGAGAAAAGGAAATAAGAGAACAAAAGAAACAGACGTGAAGGAAGAAAAATGAGAAGGTAAACAAAGTCCCAGGAGTGTGAAGGAAGGTGTGTTTTCACACCACAGCTTCAGGTGAAAACACATCACACACACACACTGATGATCAGCTGATGGAGGAGACAACAGGGAGGAGGAGGAGGAGGAGGAGGAGGTGTGAGTCCCTGAGGAGCAGCAGTGGGGAGGTGGAGGCCTCTGCTGGAGCTCCCTGAGGTATTACAGCACAGAGGAGGGCGAGAGACACTCAGAGACACAGAGCGAGAGGTTTAACTCTTCTGTTCCTGATCGTCTTTAATGTACACAAATAATCAATACACTGCTGATGAAGACCATGAGGTGTGGCTGAGAGCTCCGGTTATTTTATCACACGAGGTGGAAATAAGAGATTACCATCTCCATATAAATCATGTAAATAATTCATATATTATTCATATTATACTGTACATGTATTCAATGTGTGTAATAATGTGCAGAGGTCAGCACAGTGAGAGCTGCAGCTAACCGTTATTTTCCTCATTGATTAATTAGTTTGGTTGATCAGTGTTTCAGTTTACTGTCACAGAGGGAAGAAACAGGAGATATCCACCTTTAACAAGCCGACAGCAGAGAATGACACTGTTTTTATTAATACTGACTCAAAACCGTGATGATTAAGAAAAGAGTTGCCGATTAATTTAATATTTGAGTAATCGTTGCAGCTTGGCGTTGTTAAATGAAGTGCTCCCCCTCGACTCCACAACAAAACAAAGATGTCAAACCCTTGATAGTTGAACTTGATAACGCAGCAGTGTCTCCTGTACTGGACTAACCTTCAGTAAACTTTCTCCACCTCTGATTATGAACGTGTAACTGACCCAGAAGTATTTTTCCTGCTGCAGTCTTTGAACTGAACATTAGAGATTCAGCAGAACCGTTTCCTTTCCTCTGGGCTGTCAGGCTGAATCACCTGCTGCTCCGTCACGTCACACCTGCTCCAGTTTTACAGCTCAAATCTGTGGATTTTATGTGTGTGGAGTTTGGCTGAAGACAGACTGAAGCTGCAGTGATGGGAGAGATTACGGGGGATTTCTACTCTGAGTTCTACTCCGGTTTGATTTTAAATTTCAGCTCCAGCAGCAGCAGCGTCCAAACAAACGTCTCCTGTGACTCAGAGCAGAAACAGTCGCTGCTAACCGCATTGTTTTCCTCCCAGCCAATCACAGCGCTTTCCTCGCTGCTGGCAACCGATCGGCCTTCCACACACACACACACACACACACACACACACACACACAGCTCTCATTTCCCACGACAGACGATGACCTCGAAGGAGACGATCCAACACGCTGAGATGGAAACAGAACAACATCCAGAGTTTGTTCACGTCCACTGAAACTGAAGCTCCGATAATAAAAGTCTTTATTTAAATAAACACTGAACAACAAACCTTTACTGATACTGCTTATCCGTATTAGACAAATGATTTAGTCCACAATCAGGACCTGAACACACCGTGATGTGTTCACTGTCATCACAGTCAACATCAAATCTATCAGATAAAATGTACCATGAGGACTGTTTATACACTGTTTTTATAATCTATGTAGTAAAAAAAAAAAGTCATACTCGAGTAAAAGTCTTAAAGTATCTGATGATAAATGTAGTTAAAAGTATCAGTAAGGTAACTAATCCATATGTACATGTATGTATTTCCTGTATACTTTTCTTAACATAATCACTGTTTTTATCTGATTGATGATAAAATCAATTATTAAAAAGTATGCAGCATGTAATCTGTAAAGTTGTAGTTGTAGTGGAGTGGAAGTATAAAGTCGCAGATCATGGAAATACTCTAAGTACAAGTACCTCAAAATTGTACTTAAGTACTCAAGTAAATGTACTTAGGTACATTCCATCGAAGTTGAAGTGCAACAGAGAGATGATTGAAGGTTTTCTTGATCAGCTCTAATTCTTTACATTTATCCCTGAAACTCTGACATATTAATTAATATTTACATAACCTCATCAGAATCTTTTAGAAGAGAAACTAACATCAGATTAAAACAGATTATTCATCGTGTGTAAGAAATAAAAACTCATCAGAACTTCAACATGTATAAAACCTGACTGACAGCTTACAGGCTCACAGCCTGTGAATCTCTTCTTCTGTCCTCACGTCAGTGTTTCCATGAGTTTAGTGTAATCTTGTGGATGAAGTCTGGTTCCTGACTCTGGACGTCTGCTCACAGTGCACTTCATGCTCATTGTGGATTTGGTGGATTTTGGGTTTTGGACCTCGGTGCTGGCAGAACCGCCAGAGTCCAGACATTTGGATTCAGACAGTTTAATTTTATATCTCGCTAGGTGGCGAGAAAGCTAACTTTTACAGTTAGCAGGGTTTAGCTGCATCAAACTTGTTTGGAGGCCATGTTTGTGGTTTCCTGAAGGGCTCTGAACTACAAGAAACAGACGCCATCTTCATCTCTGAGCACACAGACTGGTAGCAGAGGGAAACTGTTAGCCTAGCTTAGCACAAAGACTAGAAGCAGAGGAGAACTGTTAGCCTAGCTTAGCACAAAGACTGGAAGCAGAGGGGAACTGTTAGCCTATCTTAGCACAAAGACTGGGAGCAGAGGGAACCGTTAGCCTAGCTTCATCAGAGGAGGGAAATCTGCCTGGGTGACATCATCTGGACTTGGTGTGTATGAGTGTGTGTGTGTGTGTGTGTGTGTGTGTGCTGAGTGAATGAATGGCCTCCTGTCAATCAAACCTCCCGGCAGCATCTCTCTCTATTGTAGGACAATCTGTCAGCCTGCTACTGCCAACACTGAGTGTGTGTGTGTGTGTGTGTGTTACTGTGTGTACAGATGATACACACTGTATGTTTATATGTGTGTTACTGTTTGTATGTTTACATCATTATGTTTCTTTCCTCTATTTCCTGTTTTTCTGTCCATTCTTTTTCCTTCCTTTGCTTCATTTCCTCTTTTCCTTTTGTTCTTCCTTACTTCCTTTCCTCATTTCCATATCTCTTGTTTCTATTGTGTGTTTCCTCTCTTCCTTTATTTACTTTATTTTTTTCTTTAATTACTTTTCTTTCTTTCTGTCATTTATTGAAGTTCACCCCTTTTTTTCTTTTTAAATAAAAATTCAGCCTCACACAGGTGAAAGGACGAGCCTCTGCCAGTGTGTGCGTGTGTTAGGTTGTGTATTTCTGCATGTGTGTGTGTATTTCCGTGTGTGTCTGTGTGTGTGTTCCTCCTCTGGCTTCATTAATCTCCATTAGAAAACAGAAGTTAGTTAATGTCTCCTTCGCTCGGCTGCAGCAGCGAGACGCCACGAGGCAGCAGCTGCCCATCACACACACACACACACACACACACACAGAAATACACAACCTAACACACACACAAACAGTGTTACTTAAATGCAGAAACACACACCTGAAAAATACAGTTCACGGACACTGAAGTCTCACATACAAAAGATTTTAGCTCTTTGTGTGTGTGTGTTGTGTACACTGTCTATTGTGTCTCAATGTGTGTCTGTGTGTGTGTGTGTGTGTGTGTGTGTATGTCCTCCTTCTATTTTCATTAGGTCCTGACAGACACAACAGCCTTCTCAAGTTAATGACGCCTCCGAGGCCTCGCTGCTGGAGAGCTGCTGCTGCTGCTCAGTGTGTGTGTGTGTGTGTGTGTGTGTGTGTGTGTGTGTGTGTGTGTGTGTGTGTGTGTGTGTGTTTACGTGCTCTTGTTCACTTGTTCTTGGCCGCCCCTCTCTGATCTGTGAATCAGCTGCTCTGTTCTGATTAAATTACACACAATCTCCACAAACAACAACCGACAAATCCACCAAAGAGACGCAGCTGCGTCGTCCAGTAACTGAAGTTAGAAATTAATCAATAACTGTTCAATGATCAAATATGAATAATGATCATCAAACACAGCAGGTGACGCTGCAGGATTCAGGGTTCACCGCCCTGCTCGAGGGCACCTGGGCATCGATAATGAGGGGTTAAATATCAGAGCAGATCAGCGCCGTCAGAACTTGGAGGACGTGTTGGTCTGCAGGTGGTTCTGTCTCATGATGCAACGCTCTGATTGGCTGCAGGTCCGAGGTGACAACAACAGACACTCTCTGGTTTCAGCTTCATCTTAAAGGAGCAGTTCACCCAACAATGAATAGTCACTCATGATCTCCTCGACAGTCAGGTGAAGTTTCACAGCTGACAGACTAACGTGCAGAACTTGGCTGAGAAACATCATGTTTTTAAGTTTTCTTCAGTACCAAAGTAATCCAGTGATAGTTGTGTGTGCATCCACAGGTACACTGCAAACAGGAAGTGCTGACAGTTAATTCAGCAAAGTTTTTAATGTAGTTTTTTAGTTTTTTCCATTTTAAAACAAGTCTCCAGCTACTTCAGTTGTTAAGCAGAACGCTGCAACTCTGTTTTACTGTGAAGCTCCAGAAATGTTTTGTGGACTACGAGGCTTCACCTGACTTTATATCTGTTCATTTTGGTTGAACTGTTCCTTTACAACACAAGTGAAGCAGGTTAGTGTGAGCTGTCAGTGTTTCTCTCCTGCTCTGTTGGTTTTTGTGTTTTTATGCCTCAGATCAGTTTCAGTTTCAGGCCTCGGCTGCTCGATGTGTTGTTATCTGTCAGAGCGGCTAATTGCCTCCACGCTGCTACGCTATACATCCCCATTCACACCATTACACACACATCAGCTGCTCAGCCACACCCTACACACGCACACTCCTACACACACACTCTCTCTCACACACACACACACTCACAGAGACAGCGCCATTGGATTCCTGTCAGCGCGAGTGCCGGCAATCAGAGCGCTGGGCGCTTTAACGGCGCTGAAAGGCCTGCCCCGATCGATACGGTAATGCACTGGCTCCCGGTTATCATCATCATCTCTTATCACTGACCCACACCTCCGAGAGGGGGGAGGAGGAGGGAGGTGGGGGAATATGGGAGAAGAAGATGGAGGAGAGAGGGATGGGAGATGAGGAGGAGAGGAGGTCTCTGGGTGTTTCCCTTCAGCTGTGAGGAGATGGATGCATCCAGGGGGAGGGAGGGAGGGAGGGAGGAGGAGGAGGGGTCAGAGTGGATAACTGGACAGCTCAGAGATGGAGGCAGCTGATTGGACGATGATGGGCTGGTGTTGAGTACATCTGGTCCATCAGCTGAGATGTAAAGAAGGTTCAGTGCTCAGAGAACATCGGGGGGATTTTCTCCTTTATGTGTGAAGTAAAAAGGTGGACTGGTCCTTTAATTTAACAGAAAGCAAACAGACTTGAGACAGTTCGTCTAATCTGATGATCTGACTGATTGGTCTTGTTGGAAAGTTGAACTGTGGTCACAAAGCAGATACAAATCACATCCAGAGAAGAAGAATGTGACGACTTCCTGTGAGAACGTTCACAGGAAATTAAAACACATTCCTGAGAGTGAGAATTCATTTAATCTGGTCTCAATCCAACAACTCTGACAGATTTCTGTCTGCTGCTGTGTCAGATTAACCATCGTTTAATACAACAGCTCAATGTTGTCAAAGCAAAATAAATCCATCACGTCTGAGCTCCAGCTGGCTCGTTTTCACACTTCTGCTGGAGTCACAACATTAAAATTAACTCAGATTCATAAATCAGATTACACACTCCAACAACCAGCAGCACGTTGGTCCGTCCCTCAATACTGTCTGACTTCCTGTCTGTGTGCTCCAAGATCATTGGTTCCTACTGAAAACACCTCACACATTTATAGTTTCATATCCAGCTCTCACATAAAGACATTAAAATAATCCTTCTCTGAACGGTCTGAGTCAAACATGTGAGAAAGGGTTTTCAGGAACGTCCTCGACATGAAGGAGCTGTGACCCAGTGGAGCTGTGCGGCTCAGATGAAGACGATACATCAGGCTGTGATCCGAACAAGGCGCTCGTTAGGAGACGCCTTCACTGTTGGTCAGCGTTGAACCAATCAAATGGCGGCTCTGCGGCCTCAGGAGGGATCACAGGTAATAAAACATGTGACTCTGGAGGCTCGTTGAGGTCACATGACTCCTGCAGGGAGGCGGGCGGGCTGTACCGGGCCGTACCGGGCCAGAGCTGTGTTTGGTAACACTTTATAATATCTATCATATCAAATAAAATAAACATGGAACTTGAGTTAATAGTTATTTCACATTAAACTATTAATGAACAGTTGATGTTCATAATGCAACTATAAATGTACCATTTATTAATGATGGTTATCATGGTGGTTATTATGTTAATAAGTTTAATACATTTAAGTCTTATTTGTTACTTTTCTTCTTCTGTTGGAATTTGAGTCTAATGTGCCACTCATGTTATTGTTCCTGTCACAATGCAGAGAAAGATTTATACACAGATTTATACTCTGGACGGGTGGATGGGGGTCATGACCTCACGACCCTGGCTGTAGCATTAGCATGCTAATCTAAGAGGAGGATTGTTTTTTAAAAAACAGCAAAAGATACAATAAGATGAGAAAAAGGCGAAGCCACCAGCACAACACACACACACACACAGAGACACACAGACACGAAGCTACAGGGAGTTTACAGGATCATCCTCAGTGGGTCTAATCAAATCAGAACTGAGGAGGAGGAGGAGGAAGAAGAGCAGGAGGAAGAGGAGGAGGAGGAATCCACCTCCTCCTGGACTCACTGCTGATCATGAAATGTTTTTTTTTTTTGTTTTTTTTTTACAGTTCAACATCACCTCCTCCTCCTCCTCCTCCTCCTCCTCCTCCTCCTGCTCCTCCTCCTCCTGCTCCTCCTCCTCCTCCTCCTCCTGCTCCTCCTCCTCCTCCTCCTCCTCTTGTTCCGTCTCTCTGGTGGCGTCACAGTAAATTTCTGATGTTGTTGTGAACGACACACTGAACCAGTTTAACTCCACGTTTTGTTTGAGACAGAAATCTAACCAGAATAATCTGCAGAAAACATCCACCATCAACCTTCAACAGCTGGTTAAACAACACAGAGTCATAATCTTCATCACAACACAGCAGCTTGATCAACAGAGACACTAAATATCTCACTGAATATTCTCCACCAGAATTACAAACTGACTTTGAACCAACATTCAGACCAAAACGTAGAGAAAAGAGACAAAAACTACAGGAAGTTCAAACATGTAACTGCATCCTCTCCCTCTTCACCTCCTCCTCTCCTTCCTCCTTTCTTTGTGTAATATACGGAGATAAAAAACTGAAAATTTGAAACTACTAAATGAATGAACTAAATGTGAAATTATGGTGTGTGTGTTTTATAAATACTCAAAAAAATGCACAGAGTTTGGTTGGTATTTGATTGAAACTTTTGTTTTTGGTTTTTTTTTAAGAGAAGCAGAAACCTTTATTGAGTCTGTACGATACGATCACACACATATTAAAGATGTTTTTATGATATTTTTTTAACCTTAAACTTTAATATTTTCTAACCCTAATATCTTAAAATGTGACTTCAATAACAATCAATCAATTAGAATAAAAGTTATTTAATCTCCTCGTTGTTAGAGTTAGAAACCCAACAGTGGAACGACGGCTTTGAATCAATATTCAGACCAAAATGTAGGGAAATGAGACAAAAAACAAAAAAAGAGTTAAAATCTACAGAGTTTGGTTGGTGATATTTATTCCAACATATCAGTTCGTATTTAATTGAAACCTAAAATGTTATTTACTCAACAGAATCCAGACAATTTCATGACCAGAGGCCATTTTTATTTTAGACTAAATATCCTAAAATCTGACTTTTTAATATAAATAAGAATAAAAGGAGTTCAGTCTCAACCAGAATTACACACTCAACGATGGAAAAAAGACTTTTAGACCAACATGTAGAGAGAATGTAACTGTGTAACTGCGTCCTGTCTTTGCCTTCCTCTTCTCTATATGAAGATAAAATACAAGCTATAAATATGAACCGTTTTCTTTAAATTCTCAGAATATTGTACAGAGTTTGGTTGGTGGTTGTAGTCGTGGGTTGTGCTGTTTAATGGGAGTGAAACAGTGAATCAGTGGGGTTGTAAAAGCAGAAATATTAAATAAATATGACTTGTTTAATGGATAAAATGACCAGTTAATAATTGATATTTTTGTTAAATCGGCTTCTTGAAAACAGAAACCTCCACCACCACGCGGAGGCTGCACCCTCGTGACCTTGCCCTTCTTCCGTCCATCTCTTGACATATTCCTCTTTCCTCCCCTCCTCCCGCTCCATTTTTTCTATTTTCTTCCATTGGTTTCTAGGGGCTTAATTACGGGGGGCCGGCTCCGTGGTTGAGGAGGTGCTGGGCGAACAGGGATCAGTGTGACCCTGGAGGAGAAGCCATCAGACAGCGGCCTTAACAATGATAAATCACCCCGAGCAGAGCTACAGATACAGCCGCCGCCCCGCTGATCTCTATAAAATATGGATGGAGCTGCGCGCTGTGCAGCCGGAGCCGAGCCGGAGCAGAGCCGCACCGCGCCGGATCTCCAGATTAGCGACTATCAGGCGGAGAGCTATTCTAATGATGTGGGACATGGTGTGGGGTTAATTCCATTCAGAGGAAATGGATTGAAATTCAGCTCATGAATTGAATATTGCTCATTATTCTCAATGAGAGCAGGAAATCTCCTCATTCATGAAGTGGGCTGGAATTAATAATCCCCGAACGGACCGACGCGCTCCCCCCGAGTCCGGATGGGGGTCAATGATCAGAGCTAAAGGTGCACACGCAACACGCCAAACACGTTTAATCTCCTCCTCATGGTTCACAAATCACCAGCACAGAGAGAGAAGAGTCCGGTTCTTATTTCTGCAGATTCTGTTTGTCTCAGCTTTGTGTTTAAATGTTGGTTTGTTTTTCACTGCAGGACCAAAAACATCTGAATGTTTCACAGTTCAGACAGAATCAGATTAACCTTTTTTATACCTTTTCAAATCTGAATATCAGTAACTCTAAAGCTTTAAGAGGTGAAGTGAAGCTCTGAATGTGTTTAATGACCCACAAATTAAAGGAATATTTCAACATATATTCAAGGCAGCACAGTTTAATGTCTGTCTGTCTGTCTGTCCACAGTTCAGACAGACAGACAGCTAACGGGCCGTTCGACAGGCTGCGAGGCCAACTGGTCACTGATGACCTCTGGGGTTTCTCCTGGATCAGGTTCAGCCCTCTAATTTCATTTACAGTCTGTCTCTGCTGCAAGCGGACACCTCGGCCTCCGTCCGTCCAGCAGCAGAGACACAGAGGACGAGCTGCTGCTGCTGCTGCTAACTGTCTCACAGCTCTGAGTCTGTCTGATTACAGGTGAGGAGACGGACACGTGACTAGCTCGTTAGCTGACCACATACAACATGTCAATCGGACAGACTTTATCTGTTTTGATGGAGCTAGGCTAACAGTTTCCCCCTGCCCCCAGACTTTGTTCTAAGCTAGGCTAAACTAATTTCAGACAAAGCTGCAACTCTTGACTTGTTGGTCCAATTAGCTTCCATGTCTGGACCCTTAGCTGACAGACTGGTGACGAACTGTTAGCTAACAAGATCCAACATGTAAACCAGAGAGACTTGGAGCTGGATTTGATGGAGCTAGGCTAACAGTTTCCCCCTGGTTCCATTCTTTGTGCTAAGCTAGGCTAAACTTGCTTGAAATAAAGCTATAAGTCTTCTTTACACTTTTGGGAGTTAGCTTCTATGTCGCACAACATTTATCTCTTTTGATGAAGCTAAGCTAACAGTTTCCCCGTGCTCCCAGTATTTGTGCTAAGCTAGGTTAAACGCATTCGAGCGACTCCTGACCTCTGAATGCAGTTAGCTTTGAGTTAGCTTCTATGTCTGAACAAAACCCTGAAACATATGGCAGCTGATAGATCGGTGACTGTTAGCTAACATGATCCAACATGTAAACCAGAGAGACTGGGAGGTGGATTTGATGGAGCTATGCTAACATCCCCCTCTGCTTCCAGTCTTTGTGCTAAGCTAGGCTAACCAAGGCCTGGACCTTTCTCTTTGAGGTAATTCCGGAGCAGTTTCCATCTCTCAGATAAAATCAGCTGTGTTGTTTCTCTCCTGGTTTCCATATTCACCATTTTTCTTTAAAGCGAGCAGTCACACCCACTCTGCATCCTCACAGTACCCACAATCCTCCACCTGACGCCTGCAACGAATCAATCTGTTCTGTGTCGCGCCGCCTGTCCAAAAACAAAAGCCTGGCCGTCCAAACATCTCTCTCCATCCCTCCTCCTGTCCCCGCCCGGTGAAAACAAAAGAGAAGTGACAAGCCGAGTTAACCCGTCGCTGCTCGGTCACGTGACACCCGCCGCCGACAAGCGTCCCGTTGCCTCGCCGGCTGCGGGCCAACCGCGCTGTGATTTTCTCTCTTGTCCAAAACGTCTTGGAGGAAAGAACCTGTGGTCTTATTGAGTTTTCTTTTGAATAAATAAATATTTAAAAGGCAGAGAGGAGGGAGGTGGAGGCTGTAAATCAGGCCATCAAAGGGCCAGACAATGTATGCTCACTATTAGTATCAATTTACAAATAAACTGCTTTTTTGGTGACTGGATCTCCGATGTCAGATTTTGATAAATGGTTTCAATTTGGCAGCTGCTTTCGAGTGTCAGAGCCCATCTGACGCTCGCCGCCCGCCGCCGCCGCCCGCTGCCTCAAAGAATCTGCCTCAGTTAGCCTCGCAGCCGGCAGCCGCCAAAATAATCTCTTCATACTAACCAGGGCAGGTGTGTGTGTGTGTGTATGTGTGTGTGTGCATACAAATGTGTTTCTGTGGGTAAATATTGAAACCAGGATCCAGATTTCTCTCCTGGTGTTTTTATCTTAAAGCAGCTTCTTGTTTCTAAACTATAAATCACTCACACTTTTCTTCACTGTTGTGTGAAGCTGCTGCTGTTTCAACACAGTTTTAAATGTGATCTTTCCTCTCAGACAGCTGCTGACACACAAAACAACCTGCTTCACATTCAGATGTTAACCTGACAAATGCAACGTTTTCACTGTCGACTCATCGAACAGTCGATCAGAAGACAAACAATCACCAACCGTTCTAATAGTCGATAAATCTTTTCAGTCTTTTTCTCTTCAAGCTAAACATCAGACACAGTGAGGTTTGATGCTTTTCGTTGTCATCATGACAGCAGATGAAGCGTTTGTGTTTCAGACTGTTGGTTTGACAACAAATAAGAAATCTGAAGACTCTGTTTGGACATTTTATAAACTAAATGATACAAATTCTGGAAATAATCCATGAAATGAATTCATTAGTTCTCCTGAGGTGAACACAGTGTTCATGTAACTATTTTGTTTAACCATCAACAGAAAACCAGAATATATTCAGTTACTGTGACAAAAAACAACAGAATAATTCACATTCTGCTCGAAAAAACACTTCTGATGTTTTAAATAGTCTGATTAATTGTTAACTCTGATGGTTTAAACTCACTTTGAGCTTTCATTGTAACTTCCACTTCAACTTCATTCACAAAGTTTCAACATTTACATTTTCATCCTAAAGTCCAGTCGCAGTTCATCAGATCTGACCAGTCTGTGGCTCTAAAAGGCTGATAGAGAATTATTTCTATTGGTTAGTGTTTTTATAAATTCTGTTTTTATAAATTCTGTGTGTATGATGATGTATGTGAAGTCTGCGTCTTTTAAAAAGCTTTTCTGGTTCAACATGATGATTATCGGCTCTCAGTGGACTCATGTAGTGATGATGTCCCGTGTTATTTTGCAAAATGAAACTAAATCAAAGAACTATAAAATAAGATATGAAAGTTTGAGGAAACTTGAGGAGAAAATTATTTAATATGTTTATTATGTGTTTAAAATGAAACGTGATGACAGATGATCAGGATAATTTCACAGGATTCATGGATGATATCTGATATTTACATCATTAATGAGCTTTATTTGTTAAATGTTTATATTCTGTTGAAAATATTCTGTCTGAAAAAGAGCCACAACAACAGAAACTAAGAGTGACGGACCAATCAGCTGCCTCCTCCTCAGGTCATATTTAACATCGCGTCTGTCCTCGCTCAGACTCAGCCAGCGTCCAAACTTCCTCCTCGCCAGTCGAGGGGAAACAAAACGCAGCGGCGGCGGCAGTTTGCTCACATAAACAGCTGTTTCCTGTTTGGAAGATCTGGAACAATCGACCCGCTGGCAGCGAGGAGCCGCCAGCGCTGCCAAGAGCGTACCGAGCAGAACCAACAAATCCAATCAGGCAACTCGGCGCTGAGCTGCATGAAATGATACAGGGAACCTTGAACTGGTGCAGTGCAGGTGGTCTACGGCAGCCTCAGAGGGACAAACAGCCACTTCAGCTTTAATTCAGCCTTTAATGCGGCGCCGAGACCTGATTAAACCGGCCGATTAGCAGCAGCTGACTGACAGGTGCATTCTGGGACATACCTGCCAGAGAGGTTCGCTTCCTGCACTTGAATCTGACCTCTGACCTCTGACCTCTGACCTGAGCATGCAGCAGTGACTTAATGACTTGTCTCCACTGACCTTAGGTAACCTCTCGGGGTCTCCGGGGTGGCGAGGGATGACCTTCTGTAGCCTCTGGAAGCCGTAGTCGATGGTCGGCTCGTTCAAGGCTGCAGGCCGGACACAGAGAGACAGAGAGAGAGAGAGAGAGAGAGACGGGTCAGAACCAGAGACACACACACTGACGTCGCTGTTATAAACATCTGAGAGGGTTTGTAATAAACCGAGTTCATCAAGCAGAGAACAGACATCGTCTTCATCGTCACACCTTTAACATATTAAGGAAAATTAGTGTAACTGTCGACTTTGATTTATACAATTAATACATAGATACAAGACAGAGAACTGGAGCCGGACTGATCTACTGGTTGACATCATCTGTTGTTCCATATGTTCTGTTATGAAAACAGTTTTTTCAACATAATAATGCAGAAAAAGATTCTTGGAGTGATTTATAATTGTTAAAATCCTGGTGAGGTTTACAGTTACATGTCTGTCCTCCATTACATATATAACTACATCTCACATTGAGATAATTCAAATGAACTGATTTTAAAATAAACGACTCCTCGATGACATGAAGGAAGCTGATCCGCTGAATGACTTTTTCATTAAGCAGCTTTAAAGTTTAATAACATTTTATATATATTGTAAAAAAAAATACCCACGAGCTGAACTTAAAGAAGTAAAGATGTGATGTTATAATATTACTTTAATATTTTCTTCTGATCTGAACGCATGAAAGTCTTGAAAGTTGAGCCCAAAGACGCTAACAGTGTTAGCATCAGCAGAACTACCTGATGCTAACCCTGTTATCTCAGCAGCTCCAGTGAAGACTTCATCTTAATAAAGGTGTAAATATGGTCTCCTCAGATCAGGTTGTGATCTCTTCTCTCCTGCAGACTGTGATCACAGCAGACGAGCTGTATGGAGACATCTGATGTTTTAAATCAAGTCTCCAGCTACTTCAGTTGTTTAGCAGAATGCTGCAACTCTGTTTTACTGTGAAGCTCCAGAAATGTTTTGTGGACTACGAGACTCCACCTGACTTTATATCATCAGGAGGAGATGATGACTGAGTTTTACTGTTTGGCTGAACTTTGTCTTGAAGAATCTGAATGCATCTTTTCTCAAGGTGTTTCATTCTGCAAATGTTGGTGCTCCCTTTGAGGGATCTTTATAAGATACTACACCGCCTGTTCACACCTGATGGAGGTGAATCAGTTGATCCATAAAACCTGGAGTCAGTCAGAAAGTGTGCAGGAGTTTATAGACGTTTATTAAAATGTTAAAATGTTTTTTCGTGTTAAAGCGAGTGAACATTGATATTCAGACATGTCTGAGTGGTTGAGCCAGCAGCTTGTTTCAGGTCGACCTCTCTCTCACTGATCTTCAGCTTCAGTCTGTTGTTTCTTATTAACAGAGAGAGAGAGAGAGCAGTGTCAGCTGATCTCTCTCTCTCTTATCTTCCTGCTGTTTATTAAGTGTGAGACCTCACACTCCATCTGTCCTCCTCGCTCTGCCTTTTCACCGCTAATTCAATCCAACCTTCCCTCCCTTTTCCTTTTTCCCCTCCGTTCATTCTCCTCCACGAACAATCTGCCTTCCTCCTCCTCCTCCTCCTCCTCCTCCTCATCCTCCACCTCCTCTCTGTACGCAGAAACACCCGGAAATGAGTTGGGGGAGATACTTCTCCATAATCAAGCCCATTAATCATAAAAGGCTGTCAAATTTGACTTTGGGGACAATTTGTCAGCCGATCTTGCCCACTCCGCTTTTGTCACCGTTGGCTCTTGTATTCTGTAAGGATGATTGACACACCAAATGCCGGTGAGTAGAATAGCTAGTTTGTGCTAATATGCATAACCGCAGCTTTCATGAATAAGAATAAGGCAGCTATACGGCAGCGCAGAGGGGTCTCCTTCAAAGGGCCCCGCCGCCGTTTGTCGCCGGCGCTCCAAATAGATGTTATTACCATTATAACAATATTTGTTTTCTTTCCCCGGGAATGGGCGACCGCGAGCTGCTAAATCAAATTTGTCGAAGCCCGTTTCAAGCGGCGGCAGAGGAGAAAGAGGGCTTTCAGGCTGCGACTGGGGTGGGGATGATATCTGAAGGGTGACAGAGCAGTGAGGGACGTGGCCCTCGCCGCAGGGGCTGCCATGTTGGATTTCTTGTCGAGGAAGCAGAGAGCGGCGCGGCCTGAATCTATTACCTCCGCCCGCCGCGAATGAAAGAGGGATTCATTGTCGGATCCCAAAGAGACTTTTTGGGGGGATGCAGAGCAGCAGAGGATGAATGGAGATAATGCGTCAGGACGACACGAGCAGCAATCAGCCGAGAGTCCCAAACCGGATTCTCTCCCGACGCCGCGTACATACATCCCAACTTATAAAACAAGTGAGAGGCACTATGGGAAATACTGCAATTGAATAAAAAACCCATTTACACTCAGAGAGACGCAATGAGAGAGAGAGAGAGAGATGTGATGTTAACTCTTCATCTGCATCAGAGGAGGTTTCTGATCTGTGATCCACTGCTGAGGAATTCCTCACGAGGAGCGATGAGTCACCATCTGATCCAGGTTTTAATTTAAACTTTATTTTTTTAGCTCTGCCAGCGTTCAACGATCAGAAGTGGATCAGTACAGATCAGCAGATCGTTGGTTTTCTGTCCTGACAAACAGCTTGACTTCATCCTGCTGTTCAAATAATATTCACCAGATATAAAACAAACAGCAGCCGTCAGTGATTCAATGATAAACTACAAAAGAGAGAAATTCAGTTTGTTACAAAGTTCAGTTTCTCTAATCTGCCCAGAGTGAACCCTCTTCACAAACAAATCAATAAAGGATCTCTGAAAAAAACAACATCTCCTTTTTTTGTCTGTTTAGACGGGATGGAGAAAGAATAGTTCTGGAGAATCAACCGTCTGACATTAGATTTGAATAAATCCTCTCACCATCCATTATCCACTGAGATCTGAAACCATGACGAGGCTCAGAGGGTTCATATATGAAACAATCGTTAGTGTTTGTGTGACATCACGTTATTAATTTAATATTATCGTCATGTCGTTTGGGTTCCAGCCGTCTTCACATCTGTCTGTCCTGGAGGACGAGCTCCTCTCTGCAGAACAGACTGAAGCATAAATCATCTCAAACTCTGCTCGACTACGACCTGAAGGTTTAAAGTGTACTGCTCTGATTTAAAGGCTCACTCCACCAGTTCTGCTGCATGTGAGAACAAAGTGGTCTAAAGTGTCCAGAAGAAGCTCAGTGGCTCAGGTGCATTGTGGGTAATGTAGGCACCAGGCTTTGACTAGGAGGAAGAGTGTGTGGAATAAAAACAGTTCATTTGTACTTCTGCTGTTTAATGTTATGACTCACAAATATTATTTTAAAGGCCTGATGTAAAGACACTTACTAACATGTATTTAATGTGTACTACAGACGTCCTGCTGTTTTCTGCCAAGAAAAGTCTTTATGTCACAGACTTGCATTGCATACTTCATATTGTCGACCTTCACTGTTACCAGAGTAATATTTTAACACCATATCTTTATTTTCCTGGTCGGTGGAGTAAAGAAGGCCCATGGGACTCAGTTTGGACCTCCTGCCTCTGAGTTCTGTGGGCTGCGTCTCACTGAACTCTGACTTTAATTAACACAACAGAAACAGAATCTGGTTCAAACGTTGTGAATGAAAGCGCTGTGACACGAGGAGAGAGATGATCCCAGTTCATCATCGATGGAGAAACAAAGACGGAGGTTTTTAATGAACCTCTGGACCGTCAGCTCAGAGTCCTCCCCCCTCCTCCCCCCGTAGAAATTAAGCCCATTACTTCCTCTTATTAAAATCTCGCTGCACTTTGACCCCAGCGCCCCATTGGCTGCCTGCAGGGCCCCGCGCTCCTCCCAGCCAATCGATACCGGCTGCCTCCCTGCAAAGAGCCCGAGTAATTGGAGAGCGGCGGCTGGCAGCGCGAACCCTGACCCCCCCTCCACCTCCTCCACCCCCTCCACCCCCCACACGCATTACACCGCCCATATGAAGACAGATTGCCTGATTTAGTGTAAACATATGCTGCAATTCCAGGCATCAGTGCCACTTTCTCCATCGTAATTTGTATTGATTTTTCTCTCTTTCTCTTCTCTCTCGGCCGTCGTTCCTCCTGCCGTCTGATGTTTTTTATAAATCAGAAGAGGAGGAGAGGAAGATAATTCAGAGGAGGGGGATTCTTTAGATATTTAATCAACTATTTATCGCTCTCTCTGTTTGCTTTCTGCTCTCTCTGCTCACTGTGAAAGTGATCAAACGGTTGGTTGGCGTCCTGCTGATCGGAGCGCTCTGTTATTAGGCGACTAAGTGACTGAGGAGACGGAGAGACGGGAGCAGAAGAAAGGAGGAGGCGGGCTGCGTGTTAAACTAATTTCTTGACGGCAGATTTGTAGCATCGGAGGCGACGCGGCGAGCAGCAGGTCGAGCTGCGAGGAGGCGCTCAGCTACAGAAGCAGCAGCACGAACATCTGCACAGAGAAAAGGTCCTGACTGATTAATAATGTTTAAATTATCAGGTTTTAAGACCAGAGTTCACCGTCAAATAAAAAGCTTGTCTCATATATAAAATATATTCTATATACAGTAAAATTAAACAAGCTGAAGCTACAAGGGATAAAATGAGAAGAAGAAGAAGATAGTAAAAAGATCAAATAAAAACCAACAGACAGCAGAGAGACACAAGCACACACTGCAGAGGGATGTGGTAGTACAGAGGAGTACTGACAGAGGAATAGTACTGACAGTAGTACTGACAGTAGCAGTACTTCTAGTATTAGTACCAGTAGCAGAACCACAACCAGGATTCTATAAAGACAGCTGTGTTTACATGGATTATAATTGGTTTAAAAGTCCAAACAGAATAAAAATGATCCACAGAAATATATCAGAACCAAACAGAGAAGTTCTCTGTCAGAGCTTCAGTTTCATAAACGGATCAAATTCAAACCGTCCCATGTGGACGATAGAACCTGATTATTTTCCGGCTGTGTTCTTTCTGCTCACGCTCACTGCTCGACGTAGTGACGGACGTTTCTCTGCAGACCAAAGATGGCGGCTGTTGTTGCATGTAAACACCAGACCCTAGAATTCCATATAACCCAACAGAAGTACTATGAAGTACTGCAGTACTGATGGTAGTAGTATTAATATTCAGAAAAGTACTGTCAGACGGTGTTTTCATGTTGTGTTTTGCGTTTGTCTTCAGACTGTTCTTTAAAAATAAAAGCATTTCAAACATGTAAAAGCTCCGACCGCTTTCTTTCCCAGAAGTCTTTGCTGTCTGAACCCATTAACAAAACCCTCCTGACCAATCACAGTCCTGTTCCCATGATGACGCCTGGCTTCTTTCACACGGTGGGACCCAAAGCAACTCAAACACAAACCTCCGAGGGGTGAGAGGTCAAATCAGGTCCACGGTGACATCATCAGAGCCTCAGAGTGACACGAGACAGATGAGAAACATCAACGATGTCATCACTGATATAACTCTGACTGTCACTGACAACCAGGCAGGAAGATCGTAATGTTTCTCAGATTTAAGATTGCAGGATGATGCAGGTGAGAATGAAGTCAGGTCAGTTTTATGTAGAATATAATGAACAGAGCGAGGCAGGTTAGTCTACAGACAGGTGAGTTCATGTATAAAGTAAAAATACAGTTTTTGGTTCAGAAGATTTGAAACTTTCATGATTTCGACTCATTTTGACAAAAATGAAAAGATGAAAAAATGAAATACGATAAAAAAAGACCTCACACAGTAAAATATGAAATTATTTAATGACTTTTAAGGCCTGATATTTAAAAAGTGGATTTAAGACATTTTAAGGACCTGCAGACACTCTTAAAATATAAAATATGAATAAATTATAATGTTGACAGTGCTCGTTTAAGAAACAAACGGTCTTTACTCATGTACCTAAAACAGACGTCACCGCCAGATGTTTTAAATAAAAATAAAAGCTTTTAACCACTAAACATCACTGAATGAATCCGACAGTTCATGACGCGCAATTTTTTTAAAAGACGTGGGGTCGAGGTCCTGGATCGTCTCAGACCAGGTGTAAATATGGTCTCCTCAGATCAGGTTGTGATCTCTTCTCTCCTGCAGACTGTGATCACAGCAGACGAGCTGTATGGAGACATCTGATGTTTTAAATCAAGTCTCCAGCTACTTCAGTTGTTTAGCAGAATGGGAGGAGATGATGACTGAGTTTTTGGGTGTACTGCTTTTTTAAGATGCTCAGAATATTTCCCTGACCCGACTGGTGCTCCTTGTGATGTTTATCAACTGTATCCATGAATCTGTTGAATAAATATGATATATATGTTGGAGCTGTGCGTCTCATTGTATTTTTCCTTCCTCGTCCTGTGTCGTGTTTGTCTCCAGGTGAGTCTCACCTGTCTCCTGTCTCTACCTGACAGACTCACAGATGGAGATGAAGCCTCCTCCTCCTCCTCCTCTCTGTGATGCCGGCTCATATCAGATGAGAGTCTGGAGGGAGGATGTTGGATTAGGGGAACATCTCTGCAGGCTCATTACCTCGCTCACATCAGCTCCCACAATTCCACGGGCCTGCATGCTTCAGAGGAGCATGTATACATCCACTAAGCCTCTGTTTACATCCTCCTCCTCACAACTGTTTACATTTATTTATCTCTCGCTATTTTTCATTTGCCGTTCCCACCGCCGCCGGCCTCTCGCGCTCTGAGTGGGAATCTGTTTTTCTACGCCGCTGCTTTGTACATATTTACCAGCCGGAGATGAAATATGCACTTTGGGGGATCCCTGCTCACCTTTACCTTTTTGTTTGCGGTGATGGCCTTGTCGAAGGCGCAGTCATGTCCCAGATGACGCCTGACGCAGATAGACTTTATGTGCAGCAGCTCTGCGTGGCTTCCTCCTGTATTACACTTATCATTTCAAATAGACTCCATATTCCATATGAAACACGCCGCTGAGTGGCGGCTCCCCCGACACACCCGCCGCCGCCGCAGCGCCACAATTTCCCATCTCCCCCGGCTGTTTGATTGATGCAGGTCAGAGCGGCGTTTGGCCTCGCTGCCCGCAGATCGCCGCCGCTGATGATTCCTCACTTCCTCCGGGGGAGGGGAGGCTGACAGATGCACAACACGCTGAGCCTTAAGTGGACGAGCTGATTTGTTTTGCTGCTTGTCAAGTGGCCAACCGGCGTCAGCTGGAGCCGAGTGTTGACACGCAGCCATAACACCCGGGATGAATCCTTTCACCGGCTTATTGATCCGATGTTTTATTCCTCCGACTTTCAATTCATCCGTCAGTCATCAGAGAGGAGGAGGCCCACACAACAACAACGCTGAGGACGATGAGGGACACTACAGCTGATTTATTCTGAACCACAGACCTGACCCTCAAATTAAACAAATATAAAACTGTCTTATCAACGACGACTGCTGCCGTCTGACAACAGATACAGAAGTATCAGCTGCTGAACAGCTTCATTACCTCCACCATCAATAGCTCATCAGTAGCCATTCACTCGTCTTTTTAATTGTTTTGTCATTTTTCAACCTTGTGTTGTTTTCAGACTCAAACCAACAACGTGTCAGTCCGTCTCTCAGGACTGTCTGACTTCCTGTCTGAGGCTGAATCTATAAAAACACCTCACAGTAATCATGTCTCATGTGTCTCCTCCTGCAGGACAAGAGAAAACACATTTTCTAGTATCCCTGCCCACTTTGTCCAATCAGGACAGAGAGATTCATAAAGAGGCGGTCCTGTCTGAGAGCAGGATGCAGCCAAGCGAAGACAAACCACATGAAGAACAGACAAAGAGAGCTGCCTCCAATTAACAGAGTCGTACAGGTGTGGTGATGAAGAGACGAGGGAGGTTTTAACCAACAGACAGGAAGTTAACTAAAACAACAACGACGCTGACAGCAGCTTTAATAACAGACAAACAGCTTATGGGACTTCTGGGTGTTAATTAGCACGTGAACCTTCAAACCCTGACAGTCTGACTGATGTATTGTTATTATCAGCCTATCAGATATTTTTCCTGATATTTGCCGATGAGAGATATTTTGTATTAGTTCACTGATTATTTAGTCAATATAGTTTATTTATAGTTGAAGTGTAAAATGTCCTGCTGTCTTTGTGAAAACACATTTGAGGGAAAAAATATTAAAATAATAAATTAGAATATAAAATGTGTGTGTATCAGGCGATGTGTGAATATCTAGTTAAAATAGAGGACAGGTGTTTGCAGTAAAGATGCACAGTGTCAGGTCTCTGTTAATGAAACTACATGCTTTAATTACTCAACAAATGACACAATATATTAGTTTTAGAACAATATGTGCAAAACACTTCTGAAACTGAACCTACAGAATCAGGAATCTTCATATGGCGCTCAGACTACCTGCACACGAGGCCGCCAAGTCAGAGACCACTGTTCAGGACTGTGTTCAACGTTTGTCAGAGTGAAACCACTGGATGTCTTGGACGTCGAGACATTTTCTAGCCATGTTTGTGGAGACAGAACCAGGTGTTTGGAGACAGAACAGGACTTCTCCCGACACTCACCAGGTGTTTTTTGTCTTTAGTGGAACTGAAGTTGATTCACTGAGCTGAATAAATGTAATGTTCAACCTCTTCTTTAACTCAGAGCTTCTGAAAAACCCCGGAGTGTCTCTGTTCAGAGACGTTACAGATGAAGACAAACTAGTTGATCTGAGAGCAGGATTCAAAGATTTGAGGGAACAAATGATGAGACTCGTCCCTCCTGACAGCTGCCAGGTATTTTCAGAAGTACAGGTAACCTCCTCCTCCTCCTCCTCGCTCTGTAACCCAGATGAACATCTCGCCGCCTGTCGTCCTCGCGGGGACTCGAGTGACAGAAGAACACCCACTCCCCTTCTGCTTCCTCCTCGGAGAGCCGTCGCTGACGCAACCACCTCTGTGATTAGAGCGCACATCCGCCCAGATCCAGCATGTTAATCAGAGAATAATTACCTCCCCCTGATGAGAGGAGGAGAGTGCCTCAAAGAAATAGGCCCCCCACCTGAGAAGTTATTATTTTCTGGAGTCGCGGCCGAAAATGCCCCCGCAGAAACATCTAATTACCCGACATTAGTTCCACAAGTCCCCGTTCCCTAAGTGGAGCGGCGCCGCTGTGCTCTTTGATATAAGAGCTGTGGAGCGTCTCAGCCGAGGGGGGAGGAGCTCCCCCGGCGGAGAACACACTTCTGCTGTCTATTAAAAGACGAGACGAGAGCGAGATCAAAGACGAGGAGAAGGGACCGCTCGTGTTGTTTCATTACCGCCGCGTGATAACCGCCGACGCCTCGTTACACATCAGACGCCGTGTTCAACCTGTCCAACACCTGAGAGACGAGTCCAACCGCCCTGAGGGTCAGGTGAGCCATCAGCAGAGGTCACAGAGGTCACAGAGGTCAGTGGAGGTCCTCTCAGGCTGCCTTACTGCTGGAGCCAGTGATAGAATGTAACTGAGTACATTTATTCAAGTACTTTACAGTTTTGAGGTACTTGTACTTTACATGAGTATTTTCTATTTTCTGTTACTTTGTACTTCCACTTCACTACATCTCAGTGATGGAATGTAAACTAACTACATTTACTCAAGTACTGCACTTATAAACGTATACTTCCACTCCACTACATGTATTTTATAACTTAAGTTACTAGTTACTTTACAGATTACATGCTGCATCAGAGCCAAAGTATCTCATTTTTAAATGAGCAACCACATCAAAGAAAAACACGATGAACAAATGAAGATAAACTTGTAATTTACTTGTACTTAAGCAAAATTAATATCAGATACTTTAAGATTTTTACTTGAGTATTATTCATATGGGTGACTTTGACTTTTGCCAAAGTAATATTTTAACACCTTTACTTTTACTCAAATATCACTGGTAAGTACTTTTTACACCGCTGTGTCAGTCAGCTGATCATCAGATCTGATATTCAGCTTTGTTGTGTTTTTATAAATATAATTTCTAATAAAATAAATCTGGATCTGATATTCTTGAAAATGTGCCACTCTGGCTGAAATAAGACGTCAGATCAGAACATTTAACACCTTTATTGAGCTGAAATCTTCACTGTAGCTGCTAAGCTAACAGTGTTAGCACGAGCTGGACCGCAGGTGTGAATAACGTCTCCTCAGATCAGTCTGTGGTCTCAGCTGACGAGCTGTTTGGAGACAGCTTCTGTTTTTCTGGTTGTTTTGCCGCAGTGAGAAGAAAATGACTGAACTGCTCCTTTAACTACAATTAGCACATTAATAACTGTATTCTGTCAGAGACTGATTTAAATGAGTACAAATGAGGATGAAGAATCAAATTCGTGGCCTATTTTCTATTTATTTGTTTGTTTATTAATTATTTATCCTCTGAGGCCTCGGCCCCTCGTTCACTCGCTGACTCGCTCTTTAAGGCCCGGGCTTCATGGCGGTCGGGGTCGGAGCCGCCTGTCAATCACAGTTTAAAGTTCATGAAATTTCTATGAGCATCGATTGCAGCAGAGGGGAGAGGGGGGAGGAGAGGGGGGAGGAGAGGGGGAGGAGAGGGGGGAGGAGAGGGGGAGGAGAGGCGGAGGAGGGTGTTAGTGACTCCACTGATTGATCGAGTGTCTTACTTTGAATTTCTCTCCTCGCTCGGCCCACTGAGCTGCCGACAGTTTGACATGTTGTGTGAAGCCTCAGCTGCAGGTGTGACGTTTAAATCACAGGTAAAGTTTCTTTAAAACATCTGTCGGTGTTATTCAGAGAGTCAGACAGATGTGAGCTTTCAACACAACGTCCTGCATCCAGAACATGTTTTGACTCATTATTAAGAAGTGAAAGTTGAACTAAAACAAGACTGAAGACGAGAAACACAAAAGGTCAGACACCAAAAAACAGCCTGCAGAGTTATTTATCTATTTATCCTGAAGCAGAAATCATAAATGTATCTTTGCTTTTTTGTTTTTTGTTTCAATCAGTTGCCTGAATGTTCGTGATGTTAAAATAGGTTTATTTAATAAGTCATTTCTAAACTACAAACCTGGAGAGCAAAAAACTACAAGAAACTACAAACCTGAGGAGTCAAAAAACTACCCTAACCCTAACCACAGAAGAAGCAGAATGTTGTGGGCTCTTTGTTTCCTCTCTGAGTCTGTAGGTTCAAACTGATCCGGAGCCAGTTCCACATAATTACCTCCATGTGTTACTGTGACAGTAATTAAACAATAAAAATTCAGAAGTCAATTAGAGAGCGCTGCTTCACATGTGTCGAGAGGGCGAGCGACAACACATAGAGAGAGAGAGAGAGGGAGGGAGGGGGGGAGACCTCCTCCTCCTCCTCCTCCTCCTCTTCTTCTTCTCCTCCAGAAAACTTTACAGCGTCTCAGATTGGAGGTTTAACTTTCGCCTCTCGGTTACATGTTCACAAGACCTTTAGCAGACCCTGATGGAACAATCCGCTAATGCTTTCCACGTGTGTGTTTGTGTGTGGTTGTGTGTGGTTGTGTGTGTGTGTGTGTGTGTGTGTGTGTGTGTGTGTGTGTGCTGATAGGAGCTCAGACCGTCAGGCCGAGCAGGAGAAACGGGTTCAGACTCAGATTTAAAGTTCTGATCTTTGGCCACAATAAAGTTTATGTTATTAATAAATATCTGTAAATATTCTAATATGGAAATGTATCAATGAATAACACTGTTTGTAACTCAAAGTGTGATTATACAGTGATGCAACATGAGACACCAAACTATCAGTATTATTTCAAATCTTTGTTTTTTTCTTTAACATCTTCAGTCCTTCCAATCACTTCAACTGGTGACAAACTACAAACCTGCAGCACCAAACAAACTACAAAAAACTTGCAACTGAAAGAACTAAAAAGCAACAAGAAACTAAAAACCTACTGAGCTCAAATCTACTAAAGACTTGCAACTGAAACAACCAAGAAACTACAAGATAATACAAACCTGCAAAACAATAAAACTGCAAAAAAGTATAAGAAACTACAAACCTGCAGAGCCAAAAAACTACAACAAACTAAAAAACTGCAACGTCAAAAAAACCTACAAAACAGTTTAACATGTTTATGTCATTAAAACTTATCCAAAAGAATGATGGAAATCCCTTCAGCTGGTCACAAAGAGACTGAATGTTGCTTTTTTATAAATAAACATGTAAATAAATGTTGCAGACGACTCATCAGGGACTCGGTGGACCATAAAGTTTGACCTCTGACCTCTCAGTGAAATGGAGGTGGAATGTGAGGAGGAAAAAATTTGGCTTTTTTGTCCACTTTAGAGAAACAATTAGGTTTTAAAGTGGAGAGGAATTTATTTGACCCGTCTCAGAGGGATGTGAACACCCACACTGCAACACTACCGACAATAAAACACACGAAGAAGAGAGACGGCTGCAACTGAAGACAATAATAACAACATGTTTTACACCTGAGGTCATCGGCTCTCTGGTAGCCACAGTTCAGTCCACCTACTGATAAACAGACTTTAAACAGGTGTTGGCTCATAAACTGACCTCTGACCTCAGAGATACATCTGTGTTTTTATGAATATTTCCCTGCAGGAGACAAACGAGCTGATTATGTGCGTCCTGTTCGACTGTAGCTGCAGCTTCATGTGCATCTATTAACATGTTTGACACCCACAGTCCTCCGAGGCCATATTTAAAACCAGACGAGGGAAGTTCACTCAACAAACAGCTTCCAGGTCGACACAAAGACTTTTCTCTCCTGAAGCAGCGAAACTGAATCACTCAAATCACTCAAACCTGTTTAATGAAGTCAAACTTTACTAGAGTTTACAAAAGACTACAAACCTCAGCGGCTGTCAGACGAGGAGACTTTTTAATTTATCGTTCGCTCAAATTTTAAACCAGAGGCTGAACTGTAACGTCGTTACTGGGACAACAGTGATGCGTTCCGGACCGATGGCCAGAAACACACGGGGTCTGAGTTCCATCCGACCCGTAACCACTGAGCAGGAGACGATTTCTAGCTGAGTTTGTGGGTTTTCTCAAACAGAATAAATAGCTCACATATAAAACTGCTCAGCTCGCTCCGTCCTGTTGTAACGAAGATATCTGCTGGGAAAAAATATTCATTCACAGACGAGTTCAGCTGCTGGGTCTGGTCCGGTTGTGTTCTTAGTATGAACTGGGAGAAGTGGACCTGAACCCACCTACACCTCTGTGATGAACTGGAACACAGCACCTGATCACCAGCATCAGTGTTGGACCTCACTGATGTTCTGCTGTCAGAACAGAACAGGGTGTCGCACTCCGGTGTTCGGCTGTCCACATACTTTTGTCCATTTAACACTGAGATGTGGAGATGCAGCAGATCAGATATGAGGTCATCATCATCATCATCATCATCGTTACCTGCCTCACCGCACCTGCTCCCACCTGCAGGAGGAGGAGGAGAAGGAGGAGGAGGGGGGGTTCAGGCATGTTGGGGCCTGACAGAGGAGACCCCCTCGAGGACGACACGCCCCTCCACCTCCACCTCACATCAGTGCATCTTAAACAACGTCTCCATTTTCAGCTTGTTAAATGTGAATATTTTCTGTCCTTTTCTTTGATATCTTGAACAAAACGTCTGAGGACGACACTGATCGACACGTTGTGAACCAGACAACTGATCAATTAATACAGAAAACAACACAAACTGAAGTTAATGATCAGCTGCAGCTGTGAAACAAACAGCTGAGAGGACGACTGAAAGTTTCCGACAGATAAACTCGACTCACATCAATAATCTGCTGCAAACATCATCTCCATATCAGGAATCAATATTTCTGTTTTCCTCAGAAACACTCGTCTTTTATTCATTCATTCTTCCTCCTCCTCCTCCTCCTCCTCCTCCTCCTCTTCCTCCTCCTCCTCCTCCACCTGCTCCTCAGTCTGACTTCATCATCATCCTCTCCCCTCTCCATCTCTCTTCCTCAGAATCTCAGACTTCCATCATCTCAGTTTCTCTCTCCTCCCCCCTCCCTCCCTCCAGTACCCCCTCTCTCTCTCCTCCACCTCCCTCCTCCTCCCCCCTGCTCCCTCTCCAGGGCTGCAGCTCCCCTGGTGCAGCTGCAGGAGGAGGAGGAGGCGTTGGGGGTTGAAATTAATGAGAGGAGCCTGGAGGTATTGACTTTCCTGGGAAAACACAGCTCTCTAAAAATCAGTGGCCGAGCGCCGCAATAACTCAGCACCCATCGATCCCACAACATCACCCCCTCCTCACCTCACCTCACCTCCCCCTCCTCCCCCCAGGCACCATTGATCCGTGCATTACAAGCTCTGAGGCCGGCGGTGTGGACCCAGCAGCACTGCTGAGGAGGGCACCTGCACAAAACTACAAAAAACTACAATATCAAACCTACAGCCCCCACCCCATCCAGAAATCTGCAATACCACAGGTAAAAAAAATACAAAGAACTGCAAACCTGCAGAACCAAAAAATACAAAAAACTACAAACCTGCAGAACCAAAAAATATACAAAAACTACAAACCTGCATTACAAAACAACATTTAAAAGAAGGCACAAAAAAGAAAAAAGAAACTCCCAAAGAAGAAAATCCTCCATCCTCCTGATTCTGTCCCTCAGATTAGTTATTTCTTAGATTTGAGGATGTTTCAACATTCATGTTCTTTATTAGTCGTTCTAAAGTTAAACTCACTGAACTTATTAAAGAAGTTCATTCATTAAAGTGAAGACGAAACGTTTGTACGTTTCCTCGTCTGCAGAGAGGAAAAACTATAAGAGTCAGAACTAAAAGAGTAAAGTATCTCAGATCATTACAGACAAACGAGTCTCAGGTCAGGAGGAGTCAGCCTCCCTCCTCTCTCCTCCTTCCTCCTCTCCTCTCCCTCCTCTCTCCCTCTTCTCCTCCTCCTCCTCTCTCCTCCTTCCTCCTCTCCTCTCTCTCTCCTCCTCTTTTCCCTCTCCCCTCTTCTCTCCCTCCTCTCCTCTCCTCCTTCTCCTCTTCCCCCCTCCCTCCTCCCTCCTCTCCCTCCTCTCCTCTTCCCCCCTCCCTCCTCCCTCCTCTCCTCCCTCCTCCCTCCTCCCTCCTCTCCTCCCTCTTCCCCCCTCCCTCCTCCCTCCTCCCTCCTCTCCTCCCTCCTCCCTCCTCCCTCCTCCTCTCTGCCTTCTTGTGATTCTGCTGAACGTTTCCTAGCGAAGCCAACGGATCAAATCCTGAAGCTTCTTTAAGCCACAGAGAGGAAGAGAGCAGGGAATTCTGGGAAAACACTCGGATCTGACTCCTCGTCACTTCACCTCCAGCTGCACCTCCTCTGTGGAGGCTGAGAGGCCGGGAGGAGTCGAGAGAAACAGAGGAGACAGATGAGATGGAGGAGAAGCAGGAGACGGAGGAGAAGGTTGTTTGTGTTGTGTTGAAAAACCAACCCAGGTCTGAAGTCCTGAACCATTAAAACCTCTTCTACGGTCAAATATCATCGTATACTGTCAACATTAATTATTGAAGCATCAAAACAACCACAGAAAATAATGATATTGTGTTTCGTTCATAGAAAATGAACAAACGCTGGCGTGAAGCTGCCCTGAAGCTCTTTACCTCCGACTGATCAGCAGCAGGAGCACAACAGAGTCAACACGCTTCAACTGACACACCAACTGATCAATTGTCTTTAAAATCTTTGCAAACAACCCATGAAAATCTGTTTCAACACGATATACACTAACATATAAACATAAGCTGCACTTTAAATGACACGTATGACATCATAGATAAGACCAACCGTCACACGGTGGAAAAAAGAACTACAATAAACTAAAGAAACTACAAACCTGCCGAAGAAAAAAGTATAAATCTGCAGAACCAACAGACTCAAAACCTTTTAAAGAACAAAAGTCAAACAATAAAATAAAACTTGTCCTCTAAATAAAGTTTTTTAATAAATTCGGACTGTAACAAACGTCACATCTCTGCGGTCATTAACAGTTCTGGTTCTGATTGGCAGCCATGTTTGTTCCTGGATGCAGTTGATGTGTTTTTCTTTTTCTTCTTCCAGCGAGCAGAAAACTGTGTGAGTTAAACTCCTGAAGGAAATGACATCAGCTCCTCTTCTCCTCTTCAATTATCCGCCGCTCGCCTGTTTAGTATTTAGACGCTCGGCTCATTTCACATTCATGAACAACACACGCTGCTGGCACGATGAACGGCGCTGAGGAAACGCACACACGGACGCCGCGTCCTCGCTCTTAAAACACGGATGTGTAAATCAGATGAACTGGCGATGTGTGCGCACAATATGGCCGCCTCCCTGGCAGGAGGAGCGGGAGGAAGACTTGGGAGAATTACAAGAAACTGTGCGACATTATGATGCAGCCACCTGTCGGGGTTCAGCCTCGCGGCGCCTTCAGGGACACCAGGTTTTGTTGTTTCCTATCAATCAAACTGCAGTCAGATGTTCACGTTCTGCTCTGGATGTGTGTCTGCTGCAGCTGAGGAACAGTTCTACTGTATTTTACATTCCTGCTGACCGTTTTACAGACAGACTGTTCACGTCCTCTTTATTTGTGTCAGAAGAGATTCAGAGTCTCTGGATACATTCAGTCTGGATTTAAGGATCATTTACTGTAACAGTGTTTAAATAAACTGCTCAACATTCACTTCACTAGCTCTTTAAATAAAACTGTTCTCCGCTGTAAAGATGTATTTGTGTAGGTTATTACTACATATCAAATTATTCTATTTTGAAAAGAAACAGCTGTCACATGATTTTATATTGTTATAATCAGCTGTTGTCTCTTCGTTCTAACATTAAAACAACCTTCAGTCTTTATCTTTATTTTTTATTTTTTCCTGTTATTAATCATTATTTTCAGCAGCAGTGTAAAGGTCCATGTGTTCGTCCTGGTTCAGACGTCACACTTGTTTTTTATGTCTTTTTGTCTTTTAAATGCAAGTTTAAAAACATTCTGATGTCTTAACCAGGTGGAAGAAACTGTAACTGCACTGAAGTCTTTTTGAAATTCAAAGATAGGAAACCTTGGCTTGTGTATTTTGGATCGAACCATGACTACTGCGTACCGCTACACCCCTGACTTTTAAACATTGTTCATTATTTTTAGTTGTTGTTAAAATCGGTGGTGTTTTCTTGTTATATAAAGTCTTTATGCCTGTATTAAAAAACTGTATCATGTGTTTTCTTCCTTTAAAGTTTAACCAGGAACGAGTGGTGCAGGTGAGCTACAGCTAACAGTCCTGTATGTTCTGTCTCTGTCAAATAAAATACAAATATTTTTTACAACATTTCTGAGAAAATCAAGTAGCAGAGACTTAAGACATGAAGGTGAAGTAGGATCGTTCAGACTCTGATCTGATCTGTTGGTCGACTTTCTTAATGAAGTGATAGAAAGGAAACGTGTGTAAATGTAAATGAAGTTTTATTCGTCTGTTCTGACTCACTAAATGAAAATCTTCCACAGTTTTCAGGACGTTTGTGTCCTAAAGCTTTTATGTCTTCTACCTGCTGACAGAAGACACTCAGTCAATCCTGAGTGATTTGGACTGAGACATGTCGTCCGGTTCTGTCCTGCATGTTCCTGAGGAGAACACACTCTAAAGCAGATAACAACAGGCTCTATTCACAACACAGCTCCACATCACAGCAGAGCTCGCAGCTCTTGTCAGCTCTATCTGTAAATGGAATCACAGATTAGCATTGCAAAAGGAGGCGGCGGCCGGAGCAGCCATTGTGAGCGTCCGTCTCGTCCCTCCTCGGCCGTCGGAGGAGGCGGCGCCTCCAACAAAGACGAGCAGCGAGAGGAAGGAAGCGGTGATAAACTGGTGTTAAACAGAAAGACCGAACACGCTCGACTCTTTCACGGCCCGACGCAATGACATTTACTTATCGCACTAAACAGCCTTCCATCTGACCTTTCTGCTACTTTGAATGACATCTGGATATTCTGACGGAATAATCGTGGACAGTAGAAGCACCGATTCAAGACGGAGATAAGGAGGAGAACGTGGTCAGACAATGAGCCTGAAGGACGAGCTGCAGAAAAGAAGAGGATGATGGGATTGACACGCGGGGGAAGATGTTTACTTCACTTTCAGCTGGTGAATAACAAACCTGATCCTCCTCGGTGCGACCGGGCCTCAAGTCTAAACACCTTAAACCTTCACTTAAAACTGTTCTCCAGCCACAGAGAGCTTCAGTCCAACGTTATAATCACGTTCCAACTCACAGAACTGGAGATCCTGAAGTTTTCAAAGATGCATTTTGGGTAAATGTGTCTAAATGATGGAGAGGAAATGTAGAATACCTCCATCTGATCTGAAGGTCAGGGTTAAAGAAATCAAACCATCTCCTGAACGCAGTTAAATGGCAGCAGACCCCGAAATGAACAGTCGTGTTCTTTATGGATCTTACCGGTGTAGACGAATCGCCCCGGTGCTCCTTTGCAGAACTGTTTGGATTTGTAGGACAGCGTGACCTCCACGACCCCGGGGATGTGACGAGGGGGAGTCTGGACCCGGATGGCGTGAGGGGTGATCAGCTGGAGGAGGAAACACACGAACACAGATACAATCTGGGTCAAAACACAGTCAGAATGTTCCCATACGGTTCCAAAGCCGGTTCTGTGGTGATGTTCCTGTTATGACTTTAAAGGGATTTTTCATTTGGGTTATTTTATGGTCACATGTTCGGGACATAAGGAGAACGTTCTCATACAGGACGTCCTCTTAATTAAGATGTAAGTTCTGATTCAGTTCTTGTGGGATGAAAACGTTCCCATATGGTTCTCCGTGGGTCATTTAAATGTTCCACTTTGGACGTTTTAAAGGGACAAAAAGTCCCTTGATGACCGTTGATGACATCCATGATCAGAACCTCCAGCTCATTTGGTTCCCAGTCGGTCACGTTACAACATTTTTATTAGAACGATACATTTTATCTGGATTTGCAATTTTTTTGTCACATTTTTTAACATAATTACAGCTTTTTAAAAACTTAAATATATTCATATAAATATGTTTAAAATGTCACTCACACACACACACACACACAGGTGCTAGTTACAGTTATCAGAGTGTGTGATGAAAACCTGCAGCTGTACAGATTTCTTCTCTCAGTAACAAACTTTCTGTGGAAATCAGTCCGACCGTCTTCCTCCAATCTGGGTCAGCGTGCCGGCTGCGTTCAGAGGGATGCTGGGCTTTGGAGTCCGTCTGCTCGCCGCCAGACGACGCTGATCAAAGTGAGGAGCTCCGTCAGCGGCGTGTGATGTGCAGCGAGCAGCGTGTGGAGGTATATGTGTCTGCCTCACGCCCCCTTCCCTCCTTCCCCACCAGGTGTTCTGCTCTTCTGGACCTGCTTCAATATTTCATGGCGTGCCGTATGCGCAGCTCCTCCTGCACCTCAACACGCACTAAATCTACATATTTTTGGGGGCATGCAGACCTGACGGAGCTGCAGGGCTACAGATACAGATGCAGGTGTTTCTGTGTGTGTGTGTGTGTGTGTGTGTGTGTCGATGAAGAAGATGGAGAACAGGTACATCATGTGCAGCTGCTTTCAGAGCACAGACTTTGTGCCAAATATTGTTTTCTGTGAAAATTGCTGCATCTGTTTGATTCACATGATAAATTAAATATTTAAACACAGATTTGACTGTAAAAATTTGAAATTAACTTAATTTTTGGCAACTTTGAACACCAGAGTCAAAGATCACAGACGAGTCAAAGAGCAGATTTTCCTCTTCTAACTAGTATTATCACAGTTTCCTCAGTTTTCTCACCTCGCTCCAGACCAGCATGGTGCCGAAGACGACCTGCAGGCCGTCGAAGAAGTTGTCCCCGATGAGGATGACGGTGGCGCCGCCGGTCGTCCAGCCCTCGCTCGGGCTGATGGCTTTGATGCAGGGCGTGGCTGCTTCGGAAACACAGACGACACAACAGCAGAATGAGTGAAGCTCTTCAACGCACAGCCCAGAAATACAAATACTACAAATGATATCTTCTGAGAAAAGTATCTGGAGTTTAAATCTGACGTTTTCACCTTTAAACAGCCAGAAGTTTCTACTATCACATGCTCGACCTTGTGATAAATGGTTCAGGGTTAGCAGATGTGAAGCTAACAATTTAGCTCTTTGTATGAGGTAATGGCTAAATTTAGCAGACAACAGTTTTATTACCATTTTAGTTTTAGCTTGACTAGCAGTGTGTTTGAGGTTAGCTAACCTTTAAAGTTAGTTACCTTGTTTCAAGTTTCAGTTCAGTTTGTTGATGGCTAACAGTGACAGCTACAACAGTTCGGCTAACTGTTCAGTTGAGCAATGTAAACAGTTTTATTTACAATGGTTAGTGCAGCAGACGTGCTAGGTTTAGCTAGCAGCTAAATTAAGTTCACAGGTTCACAGTTCAGTTAAAACATCTTAGGTTAGCTAACAGTCGAGGATAACAGCGTAAGTGTCAGTTTAGCAGTTGAACTAATATGTTGCTATTAGCTTTTCTTGTTGAAGAAATTTTACAATTTCAGCAAGAAAGCTTGTGAGCCGATCTGATCTGAAGATGGAGAGAAGACTTCTCTACACTGTGGTTAAAGATGACATGATTATTTGTTAATCATCTGATTTTTTAATTCCTCAACACAGTTTAGGAACGAGTGAAGTCTCATCATAGACTCCTGATGTCAGGAAGCTGAGACCTCTGACCTCTAATCACCAGGTCGACGTGACTTCAGAGTTTCACAACAAGACAACTAATCTTTAACAAAGCTGCAGCTGATTATTGAATCAGCTTTCAGTCAGATTTCCCTTCACACAGGACCGATCTCCCAGCAGCACTAATACATGCAAAATGATTGGTTTTTCCACAGAGATCAATAAGAGGCTCCACATAAACAGCGTCTCCGTGATGACTAGACTGCAGCCCGGACAGAGTCGGGTCGAGTCGAGTCAGACAGGCGGACGGACTCAGAGCTGCGAGGAAAACAAGACAAGGCTCCGCAGGTTTACAACCTTTTCCCGGACCGAGAGACGTTTTATTGTGCGGATGATTTGATATTCCAGTCAGAGCGCTGAGCTTCCTTTTGTTTACTATGTGATCTGATCTATAAAGTGTGTTTAGAGACTCTATTAAACATTCCAGCTACAGTTTGTTCTGCTGCGACCAGTTACTGGAAGTAAAGCTCACAGAGAGGAAACTGTGTTTTACATACAGACTATACTCTCAATCAAAGTCCTTTAATATGTATTTATTGTTCTGGTGGTTCCATGTGGCTGAAAGAGACTGAAGGCTCTGATGTGAAGTTTCTGATTCACAGACAGTTTCTGGAGAGCAACACAAAGGTTTTTCATGTGCAGAGGACAGTTTACGTCTTTCTGTTCTCAAAATACTTCTTCAATCCGATCGATATTCTGATTAAACTTTTTTAACATGTGCAAAGTGTTTAATCTCTCTGTGAAGTGTCTTAACTGCGGGAAATATAACAGAAGAAGAAAAAGGTTTTATTTCTGACTTTCTTGACTCCGTCTGTTAGAACAGTTCTCAAGATGGACCCACATCGTGTCCTGGGAACAATCTTTGTGTTTCTGGTTCGGTTGAAAGACTTAACAGCTAAGTCCTGGACTTGTTTTATATGAAGGCCTCCTCAGGATCCGTGTCGCCCCCTCTGGTTACAGCATCAACTTTTGAAAGTCACTCAGAGTTTCCAGATGAAAGAAAAGAAAACCATCGAACCCTTCAGCAGCGGCGGCAGCGGCAGCAGCAGCAGCAGCAGCAGCGGAGGGTCGAGGCTTTTCCCGCTCTGAGGAGTCGATTGTCATCTTCTTATTAATTTCCCCCTTTTGTCACAGCAGTAAACAAACAGTGCGATGGGTCTGGGGGGTGGTGTTGGTGGAGGTGGTGGGGGACTTTCCAATCACATGAATAGAGCACAAAGGCGAGGAGCAGGCGGTGGAAAGTTTTATCGAGGAGACGGGGGGGCTGAGGGTTGGTGACAAAGGCGGGAGCAGATGTTGGGGGTTTTATCAGCTCTGAAAACATCCCAGTCTGGATGAGATGAAAGGCCCCCAGCTTCCCTCTGCGGGCTGAGATACAGGACCGTCTGGTAAACAACGGGCCCCTTTTGGCCCCTGCAGGACACCGTACAGTACTCCTGCACCCTCAGAGCTGAGCGCTGCTGTACATGAATGTTTAAGTGCTGATTTGATAATCTTGTTCAGAGTCTCAAGGTGTGAACACAGGTGCGAGAACAAGAACAGCTCAGCTTGGCGAATGACATATCAGTGTCAAATAGCATTTGTTTTATCCCTTTGGACGTGCCAGACGGGTGGGGACTGCCACGTAAACAGCTCCATAAGAGCGAGGAAAGTTGAAGCAGTCACAGGAGGTCAGCTCACTCACTTTGATCAACGACCTTATCCTGTCGGAAATACCCTCAGTGTGATAAACGCCACCCTGCTGGTGCCGCAAGTAGGTTAAAGCAAGCGAGACGGTTACATCATCCGCTCCTGGAAGAGCCGCCGAACTTTAAAACTAGTCGAGGGAAACTGCAGAGGTAGTCGTCTGGGAGGTGAAGGAGGGAGGACACAGCAGCTTTCTCAAGTCTGACTGCTGGCAAATAGTTTGAGGGTTTGTTTCACTCTGCTGTACGTCCCAGGCGGGTGGGGTTTACCTCAGAAGACTTAATGATGCAGGTAAAGAAGACAGAAGTTTAGTTTGTTTTATTTTCTGTGACCGAAAGTTCCAGCAGATTAAAACAAGCACACGAGCTGCAGCTTCTCTCCTGAACAAGACTCAAACTTTACACTGTAAAGAGTGAGCTGGTTTGAGAGGTGGAAGAGGGATAACGTTTGTTTTATTCTGCTCCATGTTTTGGGGGGGTGGGGGTTGGATTTGGCTAGGAGAGATGACAAGAGTCTGGAAGTTCAGACTAAAGTTTAGGAAAGTGAAAGTCAGTTGAGTCGACTTTATCGTCACTCAGATCTCATCAGATGCCCAGATGTGGTGACCCCACCCGTCTGGTGTTCCAAGTAGGTGAAAACAAGCGAATCAGTGACATCATCTCAAAATGCCTCAAACTTAAAAACAAGTTGAAGGAAACTGCAGAGGTTTAGATGTGAGAGTCTGAGGACACAGCTGCTGGATTAAGGGCTTGTTTTATTCTATTGTACGTCCAGGATGGGTGGAGTCAAAGTAGTAAGCTCCACCCATCTGGCACAGGATAAAACAAGCGAAACAGTTACATCAACTCTCATGGAACGGAGCCAAACTTTTAGTAATCATAAGGTGGACGAGACAGACTGGCTCGCTTAGGGTTGCTTGTTTTACTTTTCTGAATGTGCCAGATGGGCGGAGTTTACCAAAGAGTTTGACGCGATGATTGAAGAGTGTCACATGGACACTGGACATCACAGTTACTTTAGTTTCACTTTCTAGTGATTGACATCCTCCTGAGACGATCTAATGCTTTTATATAATAATCTCCACCCGTCTGGTATTTCGAGGTGGACAAAACAAACAAGGGAGCGTCCAACTTTAAAACGATTTGAGGGGAAACTGCAGAGGACGGTGATTAGGAAAGTGAGACGGGGACGATATGTTGATCTTTTCATGCTCTGAATTGTTTTGCTCTCCTGTAGGTGCCAGATGGGTGGGGCTTCTCCACACAGGGCGAAACAATGAATGCTGGGACATTTAGATGAAGTATATTCAAGTCAATTATGTCCATTTTCTTGTGACCCAAATCTTCTCTGATGCCGTCAGAAAACCCTGGTCCTGGCATGGTTAAGCCCCACCCATCTGGCACTCCAAGTTGGCCGAGTCAAACGAGGGACTTATGTCATTGCTGCTGGAAGCTGCACAGTGAGGCAGGAGGGTTTTATGAGAGTGGGGACAGGGCAAAGAGGTATTAAACTTTACAACTTCAGAGGAAATGTTACCGCGGAGCTCCAGCTCTCAGAGTCGAGTTTCATCGTGTGAAGTTTATACGTGAATGATGCATTTTATTTGGTCGCTGCGGACGGTGGAAGAACGGAGCGTTTGTTCGCCGTCCCCGCCCGGCGGTGCGGGACGTCCAACAGGAACACGGGGCAGGACGGAGACGTGCCAGCAGCTCACAGACCTGCTGTCCCTGTTTCACTCTGCTGCTGTAGTTGGTTTTTGGCTTCTGTCACATTCAACATTTGCCAGTTTTCCTTTGTCTTCTGTCAAAATATGACAAGTTCCTTCCAGTAAAGAGCAGCTGCATCATGTTGAGCTCTGCTTTTAGGTTCATCTTCTTTGCTTCTCCACGATTGTCACAGTGTTTGTTAAAGGGTCACTCTGCTGATTTTCTCACAGACCCTGTTCAGTCCCGCTGTTACCATGGGTCCTGAGTGATCCGATCACAGTGTTCAGCTCTCCGTCAGTTCACAGCTACATTAACCAGCGTCTGAATGACCATAGTGATCTGATGTCACTTCCTGCTCTATATGAAACAAACCCGTCCATCACTGGGACAAACAGACACCATGTTTTTAAACAAAGACAGAAAGAAGTTCATGTAGGACATTTGCTGAATTTACAAGAAGGTCCAAATAATGAAGAATTAGTCAGAAACAGCGTTTCACAAAGTTTATAAAGGTACTCCAACTCAACAACTCACTAAACTGAGACATTTGTTAAGGGAGTCTGGGGACTTTCTCCACGGGGACAAAGAAGTACCCTTTATTGGTTACTGTTTAGTGTATTAGTAAAATGTGACATGTTCAGCATCAATAAAATGTTTCTTCTTTCATAAATGGAGTGTAAATGGTGAAATCAATGTAAACAGTGTGTTCAAACAGCTGCTAAATGTTGGCAGGTAAGACTTTAGCACTTTAGACACAGAAGCAGACAGGCTGGTACAGCCATGCTGCCACAAACTGACACTTTTTACAAGGAGACAAACAACTTCAGGTTTTCATTTAATGCTGAATTTACAAGAAGGAGACAATGACTTAGAGTCTGTCAGAGACAGAGTTTCACAACGGTTATAAAGTTTGTTTGAACTCAACAACTCTTAAAATCACTACATTTGTTAAGGGAGTCTGGTGATAGTGTGGTTACTATTGAAACAGTGTGTTCACAAACCTCTGCTCACACTGGCAGGTTAACAGAGCACAAATATGTCATTGAACCACCTGGAGAGCAGCGCTAATGAAGGACACTCTCCAGGTGCATTATGGGAGATTTAAAGTCTGAGCGACGTCTAACCTTCAGAGGGATCCAGACGTCGGGCGCGGCGGCCATGTTTGGAGTTGTTGTGGACGAACATGTTGTCTGAGACCGCCAGCACGTGACCGTCCACGTTGACTGTAGTGGAAACCACCACCTGAACACACACACACACACACACACACACACACACACACACAGAAACACACACACAAGGGTCACCTACAGCAGCACTTGATGGAGCAGCAGGTGTATCAGGTGTTTCAGGTGCGTCTCTTACCTGGAACCTCCTCATGTCTCGTGGGTTTCCTGCATTTTTCAAACAGTTCTGATTGCACTTGAGGAAGAACTTGAGGAAGAATCTGCAGATAAAATACACACACACAAACACACACAGAGCAGGTTAGTCTCAGGAGGAACGACTGATCCAGGATCAGAGAGAACAGTGCAGGTGAGTGAAGTCGGGCTCAGTTTGAGGCTCATTTTACATCAGGCAGAGTTTCATCAACACAGGTTTTAATCTCTTCATCCAGAGAACATAACTGTGTAGATGTACAGAGATGTGATCCATCAGCTGCTGTAGATACGGAGAGTGAAACTTCAAACTCAACACGTCTTTGTGAGACACATCTATACAGACATCTGTATAACCAGTTAATAAATGTTTTATAAAGATTTGTGTCGTCATAAATCATTAAAAGTAGTTGCACTTATGTCAGCCTGTATCATAAATCATTCATCAAAACCTTATAGATGTTTACAGATACGTCAATTAACACTTTAAAAAGTACTCGTATCACCTCATGGCTGCATTATATCATGTTTAAGTCTGTTATATTCACGTGTCAGCGTAATCCAAGTGTCCAGAGGCCCCGAGACATAATTTACACCCTCGTGAACCCACTTCAGACGGGGCTGCATGATAACTGGATGACTGGATTTAAGATTTTTTTGCGAACTGATCCTTTAAACAAAGGACAGCAGGATCTTTTCATTTTAAAATCAGTTTTCTTCTTATCTCTTCTAAATCTAATTTCTTGTAACTAGATTTATTACTCTGATGTTGTGTGAGATCATTTTCATGTAATTTGACCAATCTTGAAATTCGAAAATGTTTTTATTGTATTTTTTTAGTGATTACGAGGCTAAATTATAATTATGTGATGTAGAGGTAATTATAACAATGTATTCTGTCTCTGTGAACGAGGTGCAGATTGTGATGTAGTAACTTTCTTACTAACTAAATCAGGATGTTTGACCTCTAAAGTTGTGATTTGAAATGCTAACTGCTAATGTAGCATTTTCAGAGCTGAAAATTTAAATGTCCTGTTTTATTTGGGGGATCCCGACGAGCAAGCAGCATTTTTGGGGTGAACTGTTCCTTTAAGCGATACATGTTATGTAAAATGATGTGAAATTTCATGATTTTTTAAATGGACACTGGCCTGAACGGTTGGAGATTTATTAAAATTAAATTAACATCTTTATATGTTAACTGTAAATAACTTCACAGTTTTCTTGTATTCTGTCTGAAGATGTTGTTAATGTAGTTTGATCTCAGTTGTAGTTAGATTCCAGCAGCCTCCTTCAGTCTCTCTGTGGTTGTGTCTCAGTCTCTGGTGTCAGGTCACATATTGTCTCTCGTCTCTCAGCAGCAGATGAAATTATCATTCCGCGGCGGCGTCTTGATAAAGACAGTCGACACTTCCTGCAGACTTATGGCCGCTCATTAGGAACCGCCTTTTGATTTTCCCTCCCGCACGTCCGATCTCTCGCCCGCCGCGCGTTGATTTACGCCGATTTTTACGGCAGCGGAGGAGTATTGATTGGGAATGGATATCAATGAGGACGGGCGGTAATAACCGGCAGCTTTGGAGGAGGACAGTGGGGGGGTCAGAATGGATTGCCACCTTAATGCATTTCCCACTGCCTTGTAATCTGCACACATCCATCTCTCGGACCATCAGCCCCCCCCTCCCATTCTGATGGAGCGCTTCCTTTTTAATTGCCACATTATCACAATAATAATCCGGGCAGTTAACAAGCGGCAAGGTCGCAGACAGACATGTCACATTAACCAGGGGATAACCTCAGCAGAATACCACCACCCATCTCTTCCACCGCCTCCTCCGCCTCAGCAAGGCATGCTGGGAGCGCACAAGGAGGGGGCTGTGGATATTAATGGGGGCTCTGTGAGGTCGGCATCGATTTCCACCTTAATAAGACAGTAACAATATCTTTAAAAACACACAGCGGGGGCTCGGCCCGGTCCACAGTGTCTGTACCGCTTTATCTACAGCGCTGAAGCCTTTACGTCTTTACATTACAGTCATTTACAGTCGTAATGATTTTATTAACGGAGCGTCTGCTGGCTTCTCAACGGTAATCACGCCTTTAATACACTCAGTGTTTTTTTTACATGAGAGGTGATTATAATATACAATATGTAACCATTTGACTTGTCAACATTCAAAATTAAATAAAGTTATATAATAAAGAATGTGAAGAAATAACAGTTTTGACATTATGACGTTTCTGTGCTAGCATGCTAGCTAGCTAGCCTTGGCCCATCATGCTTCAAAGCTTCAAAACACCAACACTCCCCCCACTGCTTTGAGTGCACAGTCTGGACCGCTAGCTGCACAGCTAACTGAGCTACCTTGCTAATGGTGGCTACAGTTAGCAGTTTGTTTGGAGTGTGAATTTGACAGGTGGCTGTTAGCTTGTGAGCTCAGTTAGCCACGCAGCTAGCAGTGGGTGCATGCTAACTGCTAATTTAGCTCTTTAATATAATGTCACATCTCTTCTTTCTTCACATTCTGCTGATAACTTCTGTTAATGTGATATTATGATAATCTGATGTTTTATTTATATTTTGATCTTAAATTCTTACATATTGCACCTTTAACTGAAGATTTAAGTTTAGATATTAAAATTTAAAAATGAATAAGCTCAAAATATTCACCTTAAGATGCCTCCACCATTGTGATAACCCATTAAAACCCTTCTGTATATATTATAATGCATTGATTAAATCACAACTGTGTATCTTAGGTGAAAAATTAAGTTTATTCTAAGGTAAATCACAAAAAAAAACATACAGGTACCTTTAAACTTGGATCTTAAAAGGCTGTTTTAATAACACTGTTGTTAACATTGCTCTGGTCAGTTTAAAGGGCAAATGCTTGTTAAAACAACATGATCACGTATCATTTATAATTTCAACGAAACATTAATTTTTCACCTTAAAATCCCTCAATCATTTACATTAATCTATTAAGACCACTTAATTGAAAAATGAAGCTGATTTTAAGGTAAATATTGTGGGACACCACCGCTTAATCCACACAAAAAAAAATTAAAAGCCCTTTTTAGATTATAATCTGTCAATCCAACTATTATTAACACCTTCACTGAAGTATGAAGATTATTTTAGGGTCCAGTTAAAATGATCAGAAAAGAGTCCAGAAAACCAAATAAATGTTTTTCTACCTGAATCAATAAATGAAAACAATGAGAGTAAACTGACAGATTACAGTTCAATTGATCATGTAGATTTGAGATAAAATATAAAATAAAACGATGTTTTAAATGAGCTGTTTCTAATAAAAACCTGGACTGTCTGTGTGGAGAGAAACGACCGCTTCTTATAATTTGTGTGAACTGACCCTTTAAAGAGACACAGTGAGCAGCAAGGAGGAGTGTGTGTGTGTGTGTGTGTGTGTGTGTGTGTGTGTGTGTGTGTGTGCGTATCGACTGAAAGCTGATCTGCTGCTCTGGAGGCTCTAATGCCCTTTATGGCAGTGAACAGAATAATATGGAGCTCCATTCAGATGATACCGAGTCCTTCAGAGAGCTGATATGGATCAATACGGATTGAATTAAAACGCAGCTGGAGACAAGACCAGAGGCTTGCACACACACACACACACACACACACACACACACACACAGAAGAATACACACAATACACACCTCCTAGGAGCTGCTTAGACCAAATACACAAAGGAATACACACCTCTACACACAAATATACACACACACTGAGACACACAAATACACAAACAATGACACACACAAGGAGCTGCTCAGACACACACAGAAATACACACATACAGACAACAACAAAAGACTGACACACGTATTAACACAGGTTGTTACACACACACACACACACTGGTACACACATTCTGACAACAATACACACTCACCCCAAGTACACACATGTACACACAATAACAATACAGAGGGAGACACACACACAACAACACACAGAAAAAACTGCAACACATATACAAAAAATCAGTCATTAACACACACACACACACACGCACACACTGACAACAACACACAGAAAAAACTGCAACACATATACAAAAAATCAGTCATTAACGCACAACACATACACACACTGACTCACACAAGACAGACAAAAGCCTCCGTGTGTGTGTGTGTGTGTGTGTGTGTGTGTGTATGTGAGAGAGAGTGTGTGTGTGTGTTGAGTATACTGTATTTGTGTGTTTTCAGTCTCAGGTCACTTCCTGTATTCTCTGTGACATCACACAGTGACACCACAACAACGCCAACATTATGTCACAGCACGGGTGGAATGTAACCAAGTATATTTACACAAGTACTGGACTTAAGTGTGATTTCGAGGTACTTCTGAGATACTCCATTACATTTAGTTATTCAGAAAATTAAAACTAAACTAAATAAACTCATAAATGATGATATTATATTGTTTTAGGTTAAAACGAGCTCCATCTTCACCTACTGCAACATCAACGTGATGAACACGTGAAGGCATCAATAATCAGATTTCAGTCATAAAATAAATGTTATTCTGAAATGAAACCTCGGGATGAAACCAACATGATCACTGATCCTTTATCACATCACACATGAAACATCTAACAAAATAATCACATTATGAGTTTGTTCCACATCGATCAGCCTTAATTCAGCCTCTGACTAAACTCTGAACTCACCACAACTCAAGTTTTCTCTCTATGTTCACGAAACTGATTCATACACATGTTCGTCTCTGACACACATCTGTGCCTCCACTCATGTCGCTCCTTTACATTTGTCTGCAGGTAAATCACACCTGTAGTTAACTTCACGTCCTCTGAACACAACTGTAGTCTCTCAGTCTGAGGGGGAAGCAGGAGGACAACTAAGAGTGAAATGTTGTTTCCTGACCACAACAAGACCGTCACAGTTTGATCCACTGTGCTGCCACATATTTAAAAATCTGATTCATCTTCTCTGACCACAGAAAAATGACTCCAGACAGCAGCCAGAGATATATCTGAGTGTCCACCATGACAGCAGGAGGAGAGAAGAGGAGGAGGAGGAGGAGGAGGAGGAGGAGGTGTAGGAGCTCCTGCCTCCTGATTGAAAACTTGATGAATAATGAAGCTGAACGTAAAGCCGGAGCTCCGTCATTAGATCAGCCTGCTTCTCCTCCTCATCCTTCTTCTTTTTCTTCTTCTTCTTCTGTGGCTGTTTAAAAGGAGGTGAAGATAATGAGAGAGACGGAGTCTGCTGGTGTAAGCTGTCACCTCATTACACCACCCGACAATCAATTACAGGAGGATGGAGAGGGGAGAGTGATGCAGCTCTGAAAGCACTGCTGCTCTGGAGTCAAACAGCACCGGCCTCATACACTCTGTTGGATCAGAAATAAAGTCTCTGAGCTGGGCCCAGTCAACACCTCTGGAGGGAGCGTCCACATACTTTTGGACTTGTGCAAAAATATACTCATTTACAGTCATTTATGGTCAGATTGATTCTGGAGGTTGAATATTGGAAAACAACTCTCAGGTTCAGTGATACCAGGTTCATGTTCAGATGTTTTGTTCATAAAAAAAAAGGAGCTCATTATCATGATGTCCTGTCGGGGGATGTTAGGTGTGTCACAGTTTCCTAAATCCTCGATTTAATTTGACTTTTGACCTATAAATGTGTCACATATCACATGGGGATCAGTAAAGATCAGCAGATCGTTGGTTTTATGTCCTGATAAACTCTTCTTAACAAAGATATCTTACAACAACAGTTTGACTTTATCCTGCTGTCTTTTTGACAAGTTCAAATAATATTCACCAAATATAAAATATCGAACAGACTTCAGTGATTCAACAATAAATTACAAAAGAGAGAAATTCAGTTTGTCACAAAGTGCAGTTTCTCTAATCTGTCCAGAGTGAAGCCTCTTCACAAACAAATCAATAAAGGATCTTTGGCAATGTTATCAGTTTTTCCTCCATCGAGTGAACCCTCTTCTCAAAGATATCAATAAAGGATCTCTGAAAAAGAAAATAATCCAACATGTCCGACGCTGTCAGAGTTTCCTCCATCACACAGGAGAAGTGACACTGCAGGCTAAGGCTAAGCTAGCTAGAATCAACAGTACTACTTTTCATTTCACTGATTGAAATTAAAAGCTCATTTCGATGTACTTTTATTTTTGAAACAAAATTGTGCCGTTAAAAAAACTACAACACATTTCCTTTAAAACATATTTACTGTTGCGCATTAGAACATCACACGTGATTTATAGAAGACGGAGTTTCTCTGGAACACTACGAATAAAAGCTGATCATAAAAGCCTTCATGGAGGATTTACTGTAGGACGGAGCTTCAGTGAGGAGAAACAGCTGCACGAGGAGACTGTTGGTTGTAAATCTGTAAATACAGTTTAAAAAGTGATCATCTCTGTTCATATAAGAATCATTTTATAAATTAAAGAACAGAAGTGCTTCACTTTATGTCTCGTTCTGCTTCACCTTTAATTCTGAATGGACGCAGGAACACGATGCTCGGGGTAATTGTTCCAGTGGGGCGGATTTAAAGCTAATTTAGCTCACACTGGGGGGGTGGAGGAGGTGGAGGAGGTGGAGGGGGTGGAGGGGGGTGGGGGGTGGGGGGTGGGGATGGGGGACGCTGGTCTGACTTCAGCGTTTTCTCCGGCCACTCCAGATGATGTCACCCCCGACCACACCCAGTGCACTATGGGAAGCAATTACACCGGGCTCAGATTACAAGGCCCTGATGAACACACACACAGTTCATATGAACACACACACACACACACACACACACACACACTCCCTGGAGTCTCTCACTTATTACGTTAGGCAAGAAAGAAAAAGAAGCAGAAAAAAAATCAATATTTCAGCAGGAGTATTTTTAAAAGCTGCCATGTTGCCGATCCCGCCGCCGCTGCTGCTCGCCCTCACAGTTTGATGCTCTCTGTGAGAAGCCACCGCGCCGCCCGCCGCTGCCAGTTTACCACCTGACCGCCCGGCGAGTCCGGGCCAGCACGCCGCCGCCAACACCGCCGTCGCCTCATCTTACTGGTGACAAACCGAAATAAAGCACAAAGCAAGCGTGGCGAGCCGAGGCCACGGCCGAGCCAGCAACAATCCGTCCTGGTTAACCCGCTAACCGCCTCGCCGTCACGTCTCATTTGTTTGCAGCTAACGAACAAACCGCGGAGGAGAAACAAAAGGAGAGAAAAAAACACAGAAGCTCGCAGGCAGTGTGCTACAAAAACATCAGAAGAAGAAGAAGAAGGGGAAGGCGTCGGAGGAAGCGTTGCCTCATTAGAAGGTTGAGTAAAGTCTAATATTGACTCTGCCGTGTTGTTGAAACGCCCTCTTCAAATAATTACTGAGGAATTCAGATGATGCTCCTCTGCTGCTAATTAGGATATGAAACAAGAGCAGCTTCATGCCCATTACCATTACATGATGATTCACTGGCCTCAGCACCAGTGTGTGTTTGCTTTTGTCTGGCCTTATTACAGCACATGAGCAAGCATGTGTGTGTGTGTGTGTGTGTGTGTGTGTGTGTGTGTGTGTGTGTGTGTGTGTGTGGATGAGGGCTCTCCTTGGCTCTGCTACACGCCATCAATAATTCACAAGCCAAGATGGCAATTACAGGACCATGTACAATCAAACTAAATATTTGATGAGGCACTAAAACAGTCCCTGGAACAGATCTGCCTCTGTCTCTCTCTGTCTCTTTCTTTGCCTCACACACACACACACACACACACACACACACACACACACACACACACACACACACACACACACACACACACACACGTGCACACACACGCATACACACAAACACAGCCTCTCTACTGTCTATTGTCACAACACATTAGGTCCTCGGTCCCTTATTCCCCAGACTTTGTCTTGACACGCAAAAGCAGTTTATTCTGCTAAAAGAGCCTCGTGCAATTCATTTGTTCCGTCTGAAATATTGAGTGCCGCCATTATGCATTCTGGGAGGCTGCGGATCGCCGGCCGCCTCGATTTGGTCGCTGCAAATAAAGCGACAGTGACGAGAGCGAATGAGCGAGGAGGAGGAGGAGGAGGAGGAAGAGGAGGTGTCGCATTAAATATCTGAAACTAATCAATCTGAATCGATCGCAATAAAAAAAGAGATGTTCCTCTCCTCCTCCTCCTCCTCCTCTTCCTCCTCCTCCTCCTCCTCCTCAGTGACCGGAGGGAAATTTTTCTGCATTAAAAATAATGTGACACAAAATCCATCATGTAAAAAAAAAATAAGGCTGATGACTCCATCGCAGGATCGATCGCTGACGACGAAATCTAAAAACACATGAAAGAGTTTGTCTGCGGGGAGAAATATTTCAGCTGCTAATCGTTTGACATCATCACAGCTTTTATTAAGTCTTCATCTTCATCCGTCAGTGTTTGGACCTGAACCTCACCTGCCAATCACATGCAGCGTGGGCGGGACTGTGGCAGACCCTCTTTTAGTCTTTTGGCACTTCTTTCATTCAAACTTGCTTTATCGGTATGATCGTAGCTGAACACAGAGTTGGAAACCACATCAGTTTAAGTTAAAGTGACAGCGCCCTCTACTGGTCGGAGGAATCAGTGAGGAGGTCAGAGGTCAGACTAACACGTGAGACCACTGTTCACTTCCTGTTTCCTCCCTGAATTAGCTGATCGATGAATGTTATTCAGCTTTATTTATACACTTTTTTCAGGATGAAAAGTTTGACGCCATCTTTAGCTAACATTAGTAGCATGTTAGCTGTGTGACATGCAAAACGTTTCTGCTATATATTTCACAGAACTGGCTCCAGCCTCCTCACTTATTGTCTTCATGAATTATTGGTTCTGATTTTTTAGCTCCTCATGTTAACATCGACGTTTTAATCCATCCGTAAAGACAGACATTTTCTAGCGTTGAACACTAGGGGGCGTACGTCCGGACTTACAGACAAAAAACAGAACTTTGAGGAAGCAAAATGTTGGACTTCTCTGATTATCTGCCTGGTATCTGACCTGCAACATGATTATTGTTATTGTTTATTATTTATACCTCCTTACTCCTGATTCATTCGTGTACAGTAAGGCACTGTGTAACTGTGATCTTAATCCTGCTAAATACATCAAGCTTGATATTATTATTATTATTATTAGTAGCACTACTTTACATATTGAAGGGGCCTTTTCAGGTCCTTGAAGTCATCTATATGTAAAATCTGAGTTCTGCATAAAAAATGTACACATCAGTTGAATCTTCTCTGATTCCAGATGTTTTTCTGTTCGACTCAACAGTATTTTGTCATCATTAACCTTCCACACGAGACGAAGCAGCAGTGAGACGCTGATCGTGTTCACCAGCACAGTAAATAATCTGATCCCAGCCTCAGCAGCAGAGACGTTTTAACATGAAAGTGTTGCTGCTTCTTCCTGTTTGTGTTCTGTTGTTTCCTGCTCGCTGGAGGTGAGACATGGAAGTGTGTGTGTGTGTGTGTGTGTGTGTGTGTGTGTACAAATGTTGTGGAGAGATGTTGTGTAAGGAAAAAAAACACACATGCTGAGTTCCTGGAGCGCAGAAACGAACAGAACATCCCATAATTATTTCATACAAACTGAAAGAGAGAAACTGGAAAAGGGTAGGTTTTTTTTTGGTTGAGTGAACCAGCGCGCACGCACACACACACACACACACACACACACACACACACACACACACACACACACACACACACACACACAGAGTGTGAACTCCGGTTTCTCCTCAGCTGTATTTTGGCAGCGTTGTCATGACGATCAGCATATTTGTCTCTGCGATCGAAAAATCATCTGTGTGACGCAACACTGCAGCCGTATAGTGTGTGTGTGTGTGTGTGTGTGTGTGTGTGACATCAGGACTTAAAAATGAGGTGGAAATCTGAGAACGAGTCAAAACTCAGGGAGAAAACATCCGAGCGCACGTCTTCATAAAAACACATAGAACACACTGTCCAGCCAATCAGACACACGGAAAGTCACACACACCCATGTTCAAGAGCCAGAACACACACACACACACACACACACACACACACACACACACACAAAGTAAGTGACACACAAACTACAACCTCAGTGACCACGGAGTAACACCAGTAAACAGCGAGCAGAGATCACCTCGCTGCCTCCACCCAGTCCTCCCAGTTTATAAAAACATTTCAGACCATCAGCGACCAGCACGCACAGTCTAGCTGCAGCCCCCCGGGGGATCATGGGAGTTGTAGTGTACGTTGCTCAGTGTGTGTGGACAGCTTGGCAGCATATTGTCAACCAGAGGGAGCGTCGAGCGAGCAGCTGCCACCAGATAAACCCCAACAGACGACCAAAACACAGAGAAATGTGAGGAGGCCTGGAAACAGCCTGGAAAACAGCCTGGAAACAGTCAGCTCACTCAGGGGAGCGAGAGTCTCACTAAACTAAATTAATAAAATTACTCCACAGCCAAACGTTCACACACTACCTGCAATTCGACTCATTAAATATGCAAATATAATTGGTGGCTCTCAAACTCAATCCAGGAAACTCCAGGCAACCTTCAAGGGTCTTCCAGGGAGCTCCAGGGGTGAGAAGAGTTATGACAGTGAATTCAGCAGAAATGATCTCAGTTTAAAGATGTCCGAGTGGCTCCAAAGTCTCATTATCTGCAGTGGTACCACTCAATGTGCAGAACAGACCCACAAAACAAGTTAGCATTTGCTAGAAACTTACTTGACAATATTAGCATATGAATTATTGACACATTGTTTTAGCCTGATTAGCATTTGTTAGCAACTTATTTTTTCCACTTTGCTAGCTCTTTATAGAGGTAAGCTTTATCAACCACATAAGCATTTTATTACCCACATCAGCAGTGTTTGTTAACTTAATTGTTTTAACTTTTATTGACATTTGTTGATTTGATTTGTTATTGTTGAAATAAGACACTGAACTTGAAGTATATTCAGCACAATACTACAATAATTAATCTGACATTACAATTAAAATACAGCTGAACTACAACAAAGAAAAACAGTCACTTTAAATGCTTGCTTCGGAGTTTGTTTCTACACTTTTCTTCATCCCCGATCTTTAGTTTGTGTTAAATTATTCTTAAAAGAGAAACTTTTGGCTGAATTTTCTCCAAAAACAACTTCCAGGAGATGATGGAAGTTAAAAAAGGCTTAATAAAAACCTCTGGGACTGAAACTAATCAATGCCGGGCCTGAGGGTCGCTCTGAATCTGTGAGAGGTCAGAGGTCATTCTCCTCACACTTACAGGAAAGAGTCCTATAATATCATCACAATGTCATTCAAGATTAAATTTTTCACTCTGAACTTAAACGTTTTGTTAAAACACAGTTGGATTTCATGTCCCATAATGCACCTCTTTCTCCTTTTGTTTTCGTGTCTTTGTTTTGCAGCTATCAGTCTGAATCCTGCAGAAGCTCTGATATCGCTACCATCATGTGAAATCCTCGTGGCAGGGCAGCAGTCCTGCCAGTGTTTTGGTGATGAACTGAAGGATTTCTTTACTCTCTCTGGACGGAGAAGATCCTTCAGCCTCCAGTCTGACGAAATCCTCCTAAAACCCAGCAGATCAACTGCAAACCGCCTGAAGGTTAAAACTAAAAACTGATCTGGTTCTTTCCTGAAAAGTTGACAGTTTGCAGACGCGAGGCTTTACATGAATTTCATCACGGTCGAGCCGTTCGTGGCTCAAAGGCACCTCAGCAGCTGATATCAGCCGCTGACTTCTGCTCTGAGGTCAGAGGAGCTGCAGCGCTGCTGTGAGAGCCCTAAATTAAGGTCAGACCTCCAAATATCAAAGATCAACTTATTAAAATAAAAGTGAAGATGGGAACAGTTGAAGTGCGGCTGCTCTTTAGGGAAAACAGACTCCGGATGTAAAAACCTGAATGAGTTCTCGACCTGTTGACTCCTCTGACCTGAAAATCCCAAACTGCTTCCTTCAGTTTGCTGCAAACGAGCAAAGTTAAAACCTCCAACTTCATCTGCAGCATCGTGTTCACCTTTACATCACTCTGCTGCTCTTTATCTCATCATTTCAGTCTCTGTTGCGTACATATAATGTTCGTCAGGCTCATCTTTTCACAGTTCTGCAACACTTTTGATTGAACAAAGACAGTTGGTATCTTTATACAAACATGAGAGTCTGTGTTTTAAGAATCTACAGACATGTTGGGACTTTCAAAGACACTGACTGAAGAAGATGTAAAAAAGAAATTTAGATTTTTGTGTCTCTTATTGTTTCTATCTTTCTATTTAGGATCTAAATCGATCTTTAATCACACATCGCTCATGTTCATTGGTGGACTGTCCATTAACTGTTAATATCAGAGAAGTACAGGGCCGCAGCATCTCTGAGAGTTTAGCTCGTCCATTTCTAACTGCTGTGTTCAGGTTACGCCACGTCTTCACTGCATGTGAGCGTCTGATATCTCTTTGCATCACGTGACATTGGACGCTCGCTGTCCACACTGCATCCGATAAATGCACTCCTTCGTTATGTCATGTAAACAAGCTGGAGACGTCTGAGCTGGGTGATCTTATCTTCCCGCGTTTTTAAACAGAAAACAGATGTTTAAATGGAGATATCATGCAGATAGAAACAGATAAGAATTAGCCTTTACTCGTCCAACACAGCACTCTGTGGAATGAAGATGAGATATCCTGGCGTCAGAAATTCCTGAAATCTCCGACTTGGAGGTCAATGTGAACGTTTTTGCTCCCACTCTGCTGCTCTGATTTGAATGCAGCATAAGTTACCAACAAACTGGTTCTTTGCTAGTAGTTTATACATTAAAAAGCTAACAAATGCTAACCTGGCTGAGACAGAAAGATTCCAGCTTGTCTACATTGGGATGACGTGATAATATCTTGAGTTTCATTTTGGTTTCATCAGAGGAACTCGACTGTTTTAGGGACGGTGAAATCTGAGCTAAACTCCAGCAGCTGGTCAGATCCGACGGCAGTAAATACAAAAAGGATCTCGCTGAAATAACAGAAGTTTTTGCTCTGAGTTGAAATATGAGTTGAAATATAAACAAGACAGATACTAACGATTTTAATTAATGTTTTACATCTGTGAAATATGTTTGCTTTTGCATTCAGTCCGTCACTACAGGCAGCAGCAGAGAAAGATTTACCTCCTCCAGTGTGAATCCTGCTGAATGTTTCAATTCATGCAGTACAGTTTGTTTCCAGTCAGCCGCTGGTTTCCACTCATCTCTCTACAGAATGAGACTTTATCACTCTTACTTTTACTCGGCCTTGTACTGTATTCATGGTCTGTTGATACAACGCTGAGTTATTAGTGTTGTTTGTGGTTTAAATGAGAATAAGAACCTCTGATAAGGTTTAATTAAAGTTAGTATTATTACTTTAATACCTCACAACAGTACCAAATGTGAAACTCTGGAACGCTCCTTTAAATACTGAAGTACTACTGCAAAATAACAGAATAATACTACTACTGCTACTAGTACTGCAACTACTACTACCACTGCTACTAGTACTGCAACTACCACTACTATTACTATAACCACTGCTACTAGTACTGCAACTACTACTACTACTGCTACTAGTACTGTGACTACTACTATTACTGGTTACATGCTGCTATTCCGACATGCCGCTATTTAGACAGTGACCCCTTATTGTCAGAATAGCAGCATTAGAGTGATTTTTCAAGTGTCCCACTATTTCAACATTGTTTTTTGTCATTGTCGGAGACATGTCGGAATAGCGGGCGGACCCCACTATTACTACTGCTACTAGTACTTCAACTACTACTACTATTACTACTGCTACTAGTACTGCAACTCCTACTACCATTACCACTGCTACTAGTACTTCAACTACTACTACTATTACTACTGCTACTAGTACTGCAACTCCTACTACTATTACTACTGCTACTAGTACTTCAACTACTACTACTATTACTACTGCTACTAGTACTGCAACTACTACTACTATTACCACTGCTACTAGTACTGCAACTACTACTACTATTACTACTGCTACTAGTACTGCAACTACTACTACTATTACTACTGCTACTTGTACTGCAACTACTATCACTATTACCACTGCTACTAGTACTGCAACTACTACTACCATTACCACTGCTACTTGTACTGCAACTCCTACTACTATTACTACTGCTACTAGTACTGCAACTACTACTACTATTACCACTGCTACTAGTACTGCAACTACTATTACTATTACCACTGCTACTAGTACTGCAACTACTACTACTATTACCAATGCTACTAGTACTGCAACTCCTACTACCATTACCACTGCTACTAGTACTGCAACTACTACTACTATTACTACTGCTACTAGTACTGCAACTACTAGTACTATTACTATTACCACTGCTACTAGTACTGCAACTACTACTACTACTGCTACTAGTACTGCAACTACTACTACCACTGCTACTAGTACTGCAACTACCACTACTATTACTATAACCACTGCTACTAGTACTGCAACTACTACTACTACTGCTACTAGTACTGTGACTACTACTATTACTGGTTACATGCTGCTATTCCGACATGCCGCTATTTAGACAGTGACCTCTAATTGTCAGAATAGCGGCATTAGAGTGATTTTTCAAGCGTCCCACTATTTCAACATTGTTTTTTGTCATTGTCGGAGACATGTCGGAATAGCGGGCGGACCCCACTATTACTACTGCTACTAGTACTTCAACTACTACTACTATTACTACTGCTACTAGTACTGCAACTCCTACTACCATTACCACTGCTACTAGTACTTCAACTACTACTACTATTACTACTGCTACTAGTACTGCAACTCCTACTACTATTACTACTGCTACTAGTACTTCAACTACTACTACTATTACTACTGCTACTAGTACTGCAACTACTACTACTATTACCACTGCTACTAGTACTGCAACTACTACTACTATTACTACTGCTACTAGTACTGCAACTACTACTACTATTACTACTGCTACTTGTACTGCAACTACTATCACTATTACCACTGCTACTAGTACTGCAACTACTACTACCATTACCACTGCTACTTGTACTGCAACTCCTACTACTATTACTACTGCTACTAGTACTGCAACTACTACTACTATTACCACTGCTACTAGTACTGCAACTACTATTACTATTACCACTGCTACTAGTACTGCAACTACTACTACTATTACCAATGCTACTAGTACTGCAACTCCTACTACCATTACCACTGCTACTAGTACTGCAACTACTACTACTATTACTACTGCTACTAGTACTGCAACTACTAGTACTATTACTATTACCACTGCTACTAGTACTGCAACTACTACTACTACTGCTACTAGTACTGCAACTACTACTACCACTGCTACTAGTACTGCAACTACCACTACTATTACTATAACCACTGCTACTAGTACTGCAACTACTACTACTACTGCTACTAGTACTGTGACTACTACTATTACTGGTTACATGCTGCTATTCCGACATGCCGCTATTTAGACAGTGACCTCTAATTGTCAGAATAGCGGCATTAGAGTGATTTTTCAAGCGTCCCACTATTTCAACATTGTTTTTTGTCATTGTCGGAGACATGTCGGAATAGCGGGCGGACCCCACTATTACTACTGCTACTAGTACTTCAACTACTACTACTATTACTACTGCTACTAGTACTTCAACTACTACTACTATTACTACTGCTACTAGTACTGCAACTACTACTATTACCACTGCTACTAGTACTGCAACTACTACCACCATTACTACTGCTAGTACTGCAGCTACTACTATTATGACTGCAACTCCTACTACCATTACCACTGCTACTAGTACTGCAACTACTACTACTATTACTACTGCTACTAGTACTTCAACTACTACTACTATTACTACTGCTACTAGTACTGCAACTACTACTATTACCACTGCTACTAGTACTGCAACTACTACCACCATTACTACTGCTAGTACTGCAGCTACTACTATTACTACTGCTACTAGTACTGCAACTACTACTGCTACAAATACTGCTACTTTTACACTACTACAAATACTACTGCTACTTTTTTGCTACTGTCTCTGTATGACAGTGACTATGTGTCAGTAGTATTAGTAGTATTAGTACACCATGTACTGCAGTACTCAGGGCCCTGACACGTCTCTCTGCATGACTCCTGTGAGTTTACTCCTCTGAGCGATCAGATGTTGAAGCAGCAGATTTATCTCTCACTCATCACTCTGACAAATGTTTCTCTTTATGTTCATTACTATTCCAAACAGGCTTCACGCAGCTCATACAGCCGCTGAGGTATTTAATTAAGTGTCTGACTGCTGATGGTTCAACGTCCAGCGTTATTGAACCAAAATTAAAGGGAAAAAAGGAGAACGTGGACATTTGAATAATGGCCCGGGGCCTGCCTTCCAACCATTTCATTTCAATATCTCTTCATGCCACTTTAACCTTTCCTGCTGCTGCTGCTTCCACTCAGACTGAAGGAAAATAAAATGTTGCTGTGTGTCACCTGAACGACTCAGGAAACTTCACACAGTCAATAATTACCAACACACACATTACAAATAAGAGCAGATTTGTATTTTTTTACTGTCTGAGGAGCTTCAGCTGCTCTTAAAGAAACAGACACGTCTTTCTGCTCATTAAAGCTTGATGAACTTTATCAGACTGTTCATCAACGCTGACACTGGAAATAATAATAATGTTTTAGATTCATCTCCTTCCTCTCAAGGAGCCATGTATGGAAGAACGAGGCTGCCCATATAAAGAGAAAATAAACATTTCATTTTTATTTTAATTATGTAAAATGCTTTAATGTGTAAATTAGAATCAAAACGGAAACTTTATTGACAACATTGTTTCACTGAATGTGTAACGGGCTTCTTGTATCCAAAGCTGAAACAGAACATATTCTACTTTTATTGTCCAGTTTGAAATTTTATTTAATTCTGTCAGTTTAAGCATGAAAATAAAGTTTCATTCTGTCAAACATCACGTAGACAAAAATGCTAAATTCATGCTAATGCCATGTTTAGGATGAGATCAGGGATAAGAAGTTTAGTTTACAGTTTAGTTTAATTATGTTGCGTTTATATTTCTTTTAACAGAAATGTTAAAATAAACATTTGATTTTCATTTTGAATCATTGAAAATGATTAAATGAAAGCTGATTAAGTGAGTGAATTAAAATCAAAACATCTCTACCTGAACATTTTTCATTGAATGTAAAATTGGGCTTCGTATATCTGAATTTGAAACAAACCACGACTTAAACTTTAGTTTTCTTTCCTTTTTCATTTATAAAAGCATATTTATTTAAGCATATATAAGCAGTTATTTTGCATTTTCAAGCATGAAAATGAAAGTTTCATTGTGTCAAACATCCTGTGCATATAAATGCAAAATGTATGTCCATGCCAAGTTTACAGAATGTGTAGAAAACAAAACAAATAAATAAAATAATAACTCCTTTGTTGCTTTATTTTCTTTATATTCCTCCATACTATTACTGCTCAGAATATGTTTGTGACTGTAGGTTGTATAAAAGATTTTCTTTCATGTGTTGTAATCATTCATTTTCTTTGAACAACATATTTTTGTTAACATAACAATAACATAATAAGTTTGTTTTTATGATTTTAGTTGTTTTTTTTGTTTTTGGCTCTTTTTTTTACTTCCTTGATTTAAACACTCGATCAATCAGGAGGAGATATGAGGTCGCTGAAGTAGTAAGAGTAGTCGTAGTGGTGGAAATAATACTGTTCAAATATAGAGGAAGTATATTCAAACTACACACACAGAAACACACACACACACAGACACACACGGTGCTGATTGGTTGCTGATAAAGAGGAGGAATAATGATGCAAGCATTACAAAGTAAATGTAATTTACTCTCCTTTGAAGTCGTGCGTCGACACCAAACCACATCGGACGGTGGGGCCAAATTAAACACACACACACACACAGACAGTAAAGAAAAACTTACACCTAATTGGCACAAACAGCTCGGAGAAAACATGTTTTCTGTGGACTGTTTTCCTGCTGAATCTCCTCTGCAGATTTCAGGGTTTTAAAGCTCGCTGCTATTCTCCATCTGTTTGGCGGCGGCTCCACTCTGCTGCGCTGGGACCAGCGGTCAGCAGCAAGGTGAAGCCAGCCGCACCATCTGGCCTGACCTTGGGCCGCACTCGGCACAACGGAGGCTTGAATATCTGAGGCAGGATTTGAGGGGAAAAAAAGAGAAAACCGGACAGAAAAAAGCCTCTTCCTTTTAAATGAACACGTTCTGTGAGCCGGTTCTGCTTCAGCAGGGTTTCATCGGGTTTTAAAAGGCTCGACAGTTTCAGAGCAGATGTGAAGCTGCTTCTGTCCTGTTGTTCACTTAAAAGTCCTAAAAATCACACGAGGGAATCAGCAAATCAGCAGAGACACTAAAGGTTTGAGGACTTTTTATTGATCCGCCCGTCTTTCTCTTTTATCAACAGTTTTGTGAAGCATCGAGGTGTTGTTGGGACTGATGCCAACAATATTTAATCCCTCACTAATATTTGGACCAAGTGTTTGTATTCTGAGTGTCCTTCTCACTGCAGGAACAGAACAGTGTGGATTAATGCTGCTGAAAATAGTCCCCAACAAATGCACCATGTCCTCCTGTCAAGTTTTCCTCTTTTAAGGCCGCTGAAACATCGGGATTATAAAGTCAGTACATACTGTATATAGATATTTAAAATGTCTTGTCTGTAATCAACATTTAATTTTTGTCTTAATAGGCCTAAACTTCACAATTTCAGAAAAATCACAGCAACTGTGTGCACCAAAAAAATCCTTCCTACCTGCAACTGGATCCCCAAATTTGGAGCAAAATACAGAATAAAACTAGTAACAGTAATCAATAAAAAGAAAAATGAACCTCCGTCTGAACTCTGCCACCAGACCTGACCTCTGCTCAGCCGGTCAATCTGAATTTATTTCACATTTAACACATTTTGTTTTCCCTCCGCTCAGCAGAGAGACAGAGCGACACCTCGTCCACACAGCAGACTGATGTCAGCATCCATCTTTTCATATTTCCAGGCGGCTGTAAGTGGATTACTGATGAAATCATTCACAGCTAATGGCATCCAGACGGCCGAGAGACACAGAGACACACAGAGAGAGAGGGAGAGAGAGAGGGAGAGATTTCCACAGTGTGGATCTGCTCAGTAAATAAAGACAGAAACTCAATCTGAGGTCGAACACAGAGAGCTGAGATCCTGGTATTTCCCAGGAATTCTCTCCAAAACCTGCTTCCTGTGTATGTGTGTGTGTGTCTGTGTGTGTGTGTGTGTGTGTGTGTGTGTGTGTGTGTGTGTGTGTGTGTGTGTCACATGTATTAAACCCGGTCCAGACCTGAGTGAAGCCTCCCTGTGACTGTCCTGGTTAAACACTCCGACCTTGAAAAGACGTTATTCCAGTGAAACCTCATCAGCTGCAGATGTTTCTTCCAGTTCCTCCTCGCAGGTGCAGAATCACCTCGGAGGACTCAGAGGAGGATCAACCCTCCAACACAGAGACTGACCTCCTTTAATAAACCACATCATCAGATCCACCCAGCAGATCAGATAACTCACATTATGGATCACATTTCTTCCTCGAAAACTGAGTGTGCTGCATTCACTGACCCCCCCAGTGCCACCCCCCCCGTGTCCTACAAAAACACACACGTGCACACACACACACACACACACACACACACACACACACACACACACACACACACACACAATACTCACACAACATACTCACAGCAACATTAACAATTAATCTTTGTGAGTGTTTTCTTGCTGTTTTCTGTTCAAAAGGTGATTTAATGTTTAAATAAAGCTTCTCGTTGTTATTAATATGCTGTACACACACACACACACACACACACACACACACACAGACTCAGTGCTCCTGAGGCAGTACAGACCATAATAATCTGGTTTCTGTAATACAAACAGGCCTCATCATCAATGAGACGCACGTTATTACAAATATGATTAATATTCAGAAGAGAGAGGAGAGGAGACGAGGAGACAAGAAGAGGAGACGAGGATGTCTGAGCTGCTTTGAAATCCAGACACAACCAACGACCGAGCTTCTAGGAGTCAGTGTTAGAGCAAGGCATCATGGGAAATGAAGGCGGTTTACCTACTGCAGGTGTTTCACTGTTTCACTTTCACAAACTTCCTGTTTTCTGATTTTAACCATCACACACTGTGAAGCAGACAAGTGTGACAGTCAACAGCCAATCAAAAACCATAAAAACTGACTACAAACCGTCAACATCTACAAAAATCACGTCTAAAATGATCAAATATCATCAATACCATTAAAAAGCCATAAAAAACAGGTTGCAGCTCCATTAAATGACATATTTTGACTTTAAACACTTAAATAAGTAAAGATAAACAGATTCTGTGATGTGTGAACAAATGTCAGGCGCTGAGAAATGAAAGAATAATTAACAGAAGGATTAAAAATATGTGACTGAAAGAGAGCAGCTTCCTGTTTGTGACCTCGGCGTGATGTCATCGAGTCACACACACACACACACCGCTGACATCACAGTGACCTCAGGACCAGACTCTCCCTCGGTGACCTGGTGGATCACCTGATCACCTGATCCGGGTCGTCACTGTGGATCTCTTTTCTCCTGCGATCCAGCGGCGCCTCTAAACGCCTCATCAACATGTTTAATCAAATTAGCGAGCAGCCAAAAATTGACGCTTTTCATTAATTATACAGGATAATTCTAATTGCAAATTCAAATGTATTCTCTCCGAACAGAAGGTGTTCAGTAATATTTCAGGGAATTTGCATATTAAATGGGGGTCGCTCTGCATTATGTATGCTAATGTATGCGCATTGTCTTTATTTTTAACTTGCGGGCCATATGCGCGGCTGCCTGCCTGAGCAGGTGAAAACAGTCCTGAGTGTTTAATTTTGCTGAACAAACGCCACGAGGACGCTTGTCAAGTGCTGCATGGTCCGTGTCAATCTCTGGTTCCTTTTCTCTGCTGGTTTTATTTCCTGTTTCCTGGCCTCGCTTTGATTCGTCGGTGGAGTGGAGTGAAGTGTCGCTGCCGCTGCAGCTTCCTGTCGTTCCTCTTGTTTTCACGGCTCTTTTGGCTGCCAGCCGTCACTGATGACACTGCACCGTCAGCGCAAACAGAGGGCAGGAGTGTTACGCAGCGTGAACCAAGCGCACCTCGACCACCGCCACCTGCATGCCACCGCCAACACACACACACACACACTGCCACAACACAACATACCAGAAACACAACACCAGCACAGACTGCCAACACACACACTCAGAGGTGAGGCTGCACTCAGTCACGTATGGAAGCCAAATACCGAGGAAAAACAGGTGAAACGTTAAGAAAGGAGGGAAAAAAAGTCCAGATTTTTCATCCTTGTCAACGTGTTCATCTGTATCTTATAAAACAAACATCTTCCTCTGTGTTTCTCTGTGTTTCGGTCTCTCGCTCTCACACAAACGTGTTACTAAAATGGAGATTTTTAAAAAGTGCATCTTCTTAAAGACACTGGTTTGTGTGGAAGTGAGCCTGAAACAACAACAACACAATACTAGTTTGTTTGGTGAGCAACAATATAAGTTCTTCATTAGCACGGCTACGTCTAATTAGTTTACAACTACATGTATTGGTTTTATACAGCATCATTGAATTTTAATGAATAAACTCTAATTGTTCTTCTCTGGTGTTTGACGTGTCACCGAGGTCGACTTTATCGCCTCCTACTGGCCCGGCGGTGTCTGGAATCACGTTTGCTTCCTCGTGTATAAAACAAAGGTTGTGTGGACGGACTTCTTTAATAAAAACATGAAAAATATCCACATACATGTAGACAAGGACTTAATGTCAAAACTATGAGCTGCTCTGGTCCATTTATAACCTTTCTAAGGCACAATTATGGCACTTAAGTTCAGATCTTAAATAAAAAAGTACAAATGTTGATACTTTCATTTATGACTTTTTAAGTCAGAATAATGATCTTTCAGATTAAAATGATAAAAAACGTGAAAATTATCATTGGAAATATAATATATATCATATTATTTTATAGACGTTTATGTCTTCTGAGAATTAAGAATTTAGAAAAAGTAATTATTAGGTGTTCACTAAAAATGATCAACATCTTGATGAACTGACGTATATAAGCTGTAATTATGACATCATTAGTTAAAATTATGAAAAACTAAGTCAAAAGTCAGTCGAGCAGCTGAATCAAACTTATGAGTCATTTAGAAATAAATATGATCGGAAGACAAAATGACCTAAAACATGACAGTGAGTGTTTTTTATTTTAACTGAGTGTCTACAATCATCTCTGAGGAACTAGAGATGAGTTAAAGCTCGTCTGAAGGATTCAGTGACATCTGGCAGTGAGGATGCAGACTACAACCAACTGAACACCCCTCGTCTCACCTTCCAAGTGGTCACTAAATGCATAAGAAACGCAAAAAGTTAACAAAAACAGCAAAATATTATATTCCATTTCTACCAATAGATCCTCCTAAATCTTGAATTCACAGCTACATTAACCTGCGTCTGATCTGATGTCACTTCCTGTTCTATATGAAATAAACCCGTCCATCAGTGGGACAGACAGACTCCATGTTTCTACACAAAGACAGAAAGAAGTTCATATAGAACATTTGCTGAATTTACAAGAAGGAACAAATAATAAAGAATTAGTCAGAGACAGAGTTTCACAAAGTTTATAAAGTGTCTCCTAAATCAACAACTCACTAAACTGAGACATTTGTTAAGGGAGTCTGGGGACTTTCTCCACGGGGACAAAGAAGTAGCCTATATTAGTAACTGTTTAGTGTATTAGTAAAATGTGACATGTTCAGCATCAATAAAATGTTTCTTCTTTCATAAATGGAGTGTAAATTGTGACATCAGTGTAAACAGTGTGTTCAAACAGCTGCTAAATGTTGGCAGGTAAGACTTTAGCACTTTAGACACAGAAGCAGACAGGCTGGTACAGCCATGCTGCCACAAACTGACACTTTTTACAAGGAAACAAACAACTTCATGTTTTCATTTAATGCTGAATTTACAAGAAGGAGACAATGACTTAGAATCTGTCAGAGACAGAGTTTCACTACGGTTATAAAGTTTGTTTGAACTCAACAACTCTTAAAATCACTACATTTGTTAAGGGAGTCTGGTGGCCTGTACTTAGAGCTGTGATCAGCTCACCCAGGACGGATGATAAAACTAGGTTTGAACAATTGAACAGAGTGAAACAACTAAAAGTTGCTCACCTGGAAAGACTTCACCCTGTCTGACTGAGCGGGGGAGGAGGGGTGAGGAGGGGGAGGCAGGTGTACTAGAGGGGAGAGACTACAAAGCAGATTTGTAGCCTTTGAGATAATAGGCGTCATTAAATTTGTAGGCCGTTTTCTCAGGACTGCTTTTAGACAATCGAGTTGTTTTAATGTTGGAGGAGCTGCTGGTCCTCCATTTGGCAGAGCCCCAGATCAGCTCCATCCTCCTCATCGAGGAGATGAAAGCCGACTCCGCCGTCGAGAGGCCAACAATGCCCGGCTTTTGGGAGAAATTGAACATCATTTACACAGAATTACAGTTTCTGTTTGAACTGGCGTTTCTCCGTCAGAGACATTAGAGGGAATACTAAAACCTGCAGCCTACAGGTGAAAAAAGCAACACTTCCCTCTTTAACTCTGCTGCTGTCAGAACACACCGGAGGCTGGGACCTTGAATGTTTGATAAATAGTGGAAAACCTCCGCAGCAGCAGCAGCAGCAGCGCGGGCAGGTAGTGAAACTCTCGTCAAATCAAATCTTTATCGAGACGCTTTCACGTTGACGGCTCCCCGACGGCGGCTCATCAGACCTCAAACCTTCAGCTCCCTCCTCCCGACGCCGCCCGACGCTTTCCCCTGAAGCTTCGGGCGGCGTTTTGCGAGGTGTTAACACGACGCAGGATCAGAGAGGAGGGGGTGTGAGGAAGAGGAGGAGGAGGAGGGTGTGGGGGGGAAAGGGGGTCCTGAGGAAAAATAAAGATTAATTAAAAAGCAGCCGAGTGTGAGCGAGCGCCGTGACACGTTAGAGGACCGAGTCACTTAATGAACTGAGATCACAGCTCCGCCTCCTCCTCAGAGACGGAGTTTATTAGGCCGACACATGGACAGACACACACACACACACACACACACACACACACACACACACCTCCGTCCAAACGGTTTTCACAGCACACAGCTGAGTTTTAACTGCAGCTTTTTCTTATGATTTTATGAATGACTCATCAGTCGGAACATGAAAAACAAAACCTGCAGCGAGTCGGAGCTTTAAAAGTTTGGAAACTCAACTCTCTAATGTCGAAAGATAAGTTATGATCGTATAATTCATTAGGATTTACTTTAACAAACTGTCCAAATTCTCCTCCCTCCATGCTGATGAAAGTCAGGTGAAGTTTCATAGTCCACAAAACATTTCTGGAGCTTCACAGTGAAACATTCTCCTAACATTTTTTTTAAGATGTTATGGCCCGTTCACTCACTTTAGACGGGGTGCATGCTAACACTGTTAGCTCAGCATGCTAACAGGGAAGATAAATATGGTCTCCTCAGATCAGGTTGTGATCTCTTCTCTTCTGCAGACTGTGATCACAGCAGACGAGCTGTAAGGAGACATCTGATGCTGCAACTCTGTTTTACTGTGAACTGCCATTACAAAAACTTGACTTCTGTTGAAGGAAGGAGCCTTTCTGTGGCAGCCTTTATTTGATGAGTTTGGGAAAACTGCGAAAAAAGGTCTTTGTTTGTAAAATAATGTTTGATTTAAGAAGTTTTTGTGTTGTCTGATGAAACACGTCTGTGTTGTTGTTGTTGGTTCTGCTGGTTGAGGCTCAGCAGGTGAGTCTAAATCCAAGCTCAGGTACAGTGAGGGTGTGATTGGTCATTCAGATGTGACATCACATCACAACAAGGACGACTGGCAAGATACGAGGACACGACACAGAGAGAGAGAGGGGGCGAGAGAGAGAGAGAGACAGAGGGCCTGCAGCCAGCTCGACCGTCGATCGTCCCTCAGTGGGAAAGCGACCCGCCTCGCCTGTCGACTGCCAGGTCGCTTTGGCCCGCAGAGAAGAACCAGGCCGGCCAAAGGAGAGCACACCAAGGACAAAACCAGCCCCCCTGGACCAGACCTGGACCTGAACTGAGCCAACCTGGACTGAGCCAGAATAAAAAGTCACACTTTGACACTGACAGACGACAAAAACCAAACACTGAGGTGTCACATCAACATTCAGTTCACATGATCTTATTGTCTGTGTTCATCAGTTAATCTGTAAGCTGTTAAAATAACGTTTTTTTTACTGTGTGCTGACGGACCTCCATCGTCTGTGAGGAGTGAAGTGAAGTCAGGATGATGATCTCGGTTAGTTGAGAAACTAATTGGCTAAAAAGGTACAAAATGTAAACACAACTGGGTATGACTGTCGTAAAAAGTCATACTTGAGTAAAAGCAAAGATATGCTGTTAAAATATTACTCTAGTAAAAGAAGTGAACAGTACTCAAGTAAAAGTCTTAAAGTATCTGATATTAAATGTACTGAAGTATCAAAAGTCTGAGCCACAAAGAAGAAGAGGTAAAAGAAATGTAGTGGAGTGGAAACATAAAGAAGCAGAAAATGGATATACTCAAATAAAGTACAAGTACCTCAAAAGTACAGTACTTGAGTAAAAGTGATCTTGGGCTCGCTGCACCTGCATTCTAACCTCCTCTGTCCTGTACAGAAATCCATTGACAAGACGTAGAATTTAAGCTCTCACAGTTTACATTGTGCTCACAGGGTGAATGTTCTTATATAAGGTCGCGTTCATGCCGTCTGCTGGGAGAACTGGACCTCATGGTGCACATACACAACGCTCAGAGGGGGGTGGGGTCAGCGGAGAGACTCCACGCTGTCAATCACATGTATTTTACAGCCTGAGCTCCGCGTACAGATCATGTGACCTCCGGTTTGTCAAATGAGCTGAACAGCAGAAACACACTCAGTTACACAGTCAGATCCAATAAAAGGCTCCGGCTCATTAACTCTCTTTTATCTCTGTTTACACCCATCAACACCCCCCCACCTCCACCCCTCTACTCAATGAAATCCCATAATTCATTGCTGCTGTTACTGCAGCCAATAAAAATCAGTCGATGACGCTGAGCTGAAATAAAAACACTGATTGTTCTGCTTTTATGAACCGCGTTAGTAAAACTGAAACATGTCAACAGCTATGTGATGGATCGTGACTTTTATTTTCACCCTGTTCACCATTTTGGGTTGAAAATGTTTTTGTTTTTGTACAATTTTTTTTCTCAGAGTCAGAAATCTGCACCTCAGCAGCACTAACAGACACCAGCGTTAAAGTTTTATTCTCTCTATATTCTGAAGGATTTTACATTTCCACATATCATTCACAGCTTGATTTATGGAGTGATAAAAAGAGATTTCCAAAGTTCCCTTTGTAAAACCTACGGCCTGACTGATGTACCGGTTGTCCAATCACAGATATATATCAGTATCGACATATGATGTCTGATCCGATATGAAAAAGATGCTTGAGGTTGGTTCCACCTGTAGTGTCTCCACATAAAGTTTTCATCTTACAGTCCTTCAGCTCTGGAAAAGACTTTTACATGGTTCATCAGTTGGATTGTTTCAACAACTTCTCAGTATTAAGCCAGCTGTTTCTGTAGCTCACACACTGAAGACCAGTTTAATAACCTGCACAGAAACAATTGATGCAGAGAAACCTATTATAGATTAAAGGTTTATTACGATTATTATCATCTTCAATGTTCCTCTCCTACACACCTGTTTCTGAAGATTTCTGTTTAGTTCTTCATGATTTTATGTGTATTTAAACCTTTAGAGAAGAAACTAAACAACATCGGACTTGTTTCTGTGTGTGAGACCGACAGTGAGAGCTGCTGCTGACGGTCTGTGTAAAGGTGAAGAGGTCAGGAGCTGTGGGGGGAGGAGGGGGGAGTAATGGGAGAGAGGGGGGTTGTGGGATTGGACGGGTGGTGCAACATCTGTACTCAGCTGGAAGAAACAAGGTTTCCCAAGAGAAACTCCCATCATCCACTTCCTCCCCTCTCTCTCTCTCTCTCTCTCTTTAAATAGAGAACATATGTCTCTCTATCACCGACCGGAAGCTGCACGTCATGGATCATAAAGTTGGTGGAAGCTGCAAACCTCCGAGGATCAATTACACATCATCAGATGAGTTAAACGCTGCAGGTTCGTGTTTCTACACATCAGGCGCTGTTTACAGCAGCAGCACATCTGAACATACAGACAGGAGACAACATGAACAACGTGTACCATGATGAAGATGATGGAGATGAAGATGATCTGCAGGAAGCTTCAGGTCAAGAGTAACTTTCACTATCAGACTCTTGTAACAAAAGCCCCACTGCACTGACAACTGTACTGTGTACCAATACAACAGACGTGAGAAGCAAAACAAGTTAAATTAACCAAATGGTTAAAGGTCAAAAGTAAAAGCTTTGACGATACAAAAGAGAACGAGACGAGCATGAAGCCGGAAACAACTCGCTCGTTTTGTTCATGTGTATCTCACGAAATGTTGAGCTTTTCTTTGAAGAAAATAATGATATGATCAGAGCTCAAGCAATATTTAAGTTTTGGGGTCGCTGCTGATGTTGGGGGGTAAAAAGAAATTCTGCTGACACTATCAGCCGACTGATCTACTCCAGGTGTAGTTTCACAAGATCTTTAGAGACAGAAGGGAAGGAAGGAACCAAAAGATGAAGAATGTTAACCAGCATCTTATTTCCCTCCGATGTGTCGCGGAGGAAGAGAAGAAAGACAGACTGAACTGGACTCAGGTAGTTAGTGAAACCTGCAGCAGGTTGTCTGTGACTGCAGGTCGCAGGTGGATGTGAGGCAGTGGGTGGAGAACCAAAACAGGTCAACTGAAGGTCAACACTAATCTGCAAACTACACTGGTGCAATGCTCACAAACGTCCCCCCAGAAACAATGAGAGCAGCAAAGATCAGCTTTGATAGAAAAACAAGTTTGGGCAGAGTTAAATGACGTTTTCATCGAGTTACAAAGACTTGATTATTTACATAAACGCGCAGTAACGGCGCTCCTTCAGGAGGCAAACAGGAGGAAGACGACGTGATCTCAGAAACAGAAACACACACATGTTTCCCCCCTGAGTGAGGAGGGGTATCGAGGGGGGAGTCCGGGACGTCCCGGGGGAGTGTGGAGAGTCGAGGGCTGACAAATGTTGTGCAGTGATTTGTGACATGAAGCAGAGCCGAACACAGAGAGTCTGTGAACGCAGCTTCAGTCCGTCCTGCAGAGAGAGCAGCTCAAGTGGCTCCACAGTGTGTTTACATGACGGACGAGGAATTTACTGTAACATACTGTAAAATATCTGCTTCATGTGCAGAAATCAGATCAGTACAGTTTGAAATTGTGAAGAGAAAAAAAAGCACACGCACAAATGTTTTTATCAAGGAAATTAGTACGGAATGACCCTTAAGTACATGTACTAATATCACAAAATACAATGTAATGCCTGCATGGAAATGTATTCGAGTACGATCAAGAAAATGTACTTAGAGTTGGTAAAAGTTAAAGAATTCGATGCAGAAAAACTGCAGCCGAGTGTTTTATGATTATTTCTGAGGCGCTTTGCTCGTTTTTGTCACAGAGGAAATCAAAAGCTGCAGATTTAAATAGTTAAAGAGGCTTCAGGCAGACAGGGAGACAGGTGAGTGAGAGACAGACAGGTGAGTTAAAGACAGACAGGAGATGAGGGAGGCAGCAGACTGACCCTCAGTCCCCCGTCAGCGACGCACACTTCATTACCGTCAAACAGGCAGGAATCAAACACTCGGCCGACATTGAGTGGCTATCACTCACAGCTGTGTGTGTGTGTGTGTGTGTGTGTGTGTGTGACTGACTGACAGGTGGAGAGAGCACACACTGTGAGTGAATTAATTAATGACTGACGGCTAAACAGCCACAGCAGTAATAACAGTTAAGCCTGCCGGCGCTCGGGGGGCCACACCGACTCCGATCGATGGATCAATGCTTGTACTCACTCACACACACACACACACACACGGTCAAGTCTATCATTCTCACTTCCTATACACACACCTGCGCACACACACACACACACACGCACACACACCTGCTCTCCGAACTAGGTGGCCCGGCGCCCCCGGCTCGGCTCGATTTTAACGGACGTGGAGCCTCCAGAGGAGCGAGGAGCAGCTCCAACACTCACTTTGTCTCCGTCTGCTTCACTCACTCCAGGATCTTTCCCAGCATCCTCTAGCAGGGGCCGCCATGAGCTCATTAAAGGGTGACCATGCAGCGGGTGGATCTGGGGGTCTTTGATTGGAGCGTCAGGTTTGGTTTTGACAGGTCGGATTAGCGAGGTGTGATTAGGAAGACGTCCACGTACAAAACGCTAAGCCCGGCTGTAGAGGCTGGGGAGGGAGGAGGCGCTGAGCATGCTGGGAGAGAAAACAGAGCAGGAACCCCCCCCCCAACCCACACACACACATACCTACACACCAATTACTGAAACACTGGATGTTTCGTCTGCTGTTGTCAGGTTTGCCTCTAAACGTACACACGTATGTTTTTCAACATATATTTTCATATTCAAAGTTTCTTTTAAGAAGCGATCAGGATCATCACTGCAGTCAGCAGGCATCAAAACACGAACAGCTTTATTTTGTGATTTATTTCTTTTATTTCTAATTCCTCTTAAAGTTAAAATGAAACTTACATTTTTTTCTTCATTCTATATATTTTGTCTTTCGCAGGACGCCTCTTAGTTTGACCTCAGCTCAGCTCAGCTCTTCCTCAACAGAACGAGTGTCGACTGTGAAAGCAGTTTATTACAACACGTATTTCCGTTTCTTGCCTGGCAGCGACCTCTAGTGGCTGCAGTAATTATTACGGCACCAAAGGAGGAAGTCATGTAGCCACTATTGATTTGTTCCTGTAGGAATTATGTCTTCAGAAAAACTTCATCTTAAAAATCTGTTAAAAAAGCGTCTGAAAATGTCTTCAGATTAATTAATTTAATCAAGTAACATTTCCTCCAATGACTAAAATAGAGGAGGAATTCTTCTGATCATCCAAGAGACAAAAGTAAAACCTTTTTATTCTTTGTGTTGAATTTTCTTTTAAGTCTGTGCAGGTTATTTATATATTTATTGCAAATATAAGTGAAAAAGACCAGTTCCTGTTTCCTGTCATTTACCTTTTTCTGATGGAGACGCACATCGATCACTAACAACAAGAAATGTATCTTTATGAAAGGTTTTGTATCAGCGACTCGTCCTCTCGGCTTCCTCTCAGCAGTATTTTTACCGTGTGGTCGGACCGATTTGAAATTCACCACCAGGATCGTTTAACACTATAAAAACTGCTCGTGTATGTAAAGCAAATATGTCCCCTCCTGCTTCCCGTACATTCAGCTGTAAAGGAGCCGTTAGTGTCCAGCTGCTGGACGTCTGCACACTTTATCACCAGCAGAGGACGAGGACGGAGGTGACATCACCACCAGGGTTAACATGTACGAGTCTGAACAATAGAGAGAGGGAAGGAAAGAAAAGGACGAGGGGAGGTGGAGGAGGAGGAGGAGGAGGAGGAGGAGGAGTGGTGTACCGGGGGTTTATGGGGGAGAGGGGAGTTTTGGCAGAGCGGAGTCTTCGCTCGGCTGGCGGCGGCGTGAAGCGGACTCAGGGGCGTCCTTACCGAGCTGCCGTTAGGCGTTAAATGAACACCTGGCCACCGAGTCTC
>NC_140189.1:7495157-7517657 GCF_965226575.1 Pagrus pagrus | reverse complement strand
CGGCCCTGATGTTGCTATGGCTCCAGCGGTGCCTCCCCCCTCCGTCCTCCCCCCCTGCTCTCTCCCCCCCGTACCCGCTGCCATTTAACTCTCCCTTCCACCGCACCACATGCCGCAGCGACCTTGGCGTTTTCCAGCGGCACGCCCGCTGCCATCTGCAGGCGGCAGGCTTGGGCAGTAAAGCATCGCGACCCCGAGTTTTTTGGGCGCCGTTACGCCTCCGCCAGGGGCCCCGGCCAGATGGCACTACCCACTAAGAGGGGTTTTACTGCGGGGCTGAAGGAAGACGACTGCGGGCAGGCAGAGGATGAACTCACACCTCCCCTCCTCCTCCTCCTCCTCCTCCTCCTGCATCGCTCTGCCAAGTGCCAAATTTCAGCTCCACTCGCCTCCAAAACGCCGCCGCTTCAATATTTCAGTCATGATTATCCGGCAGCAGATGAGCCTCCATCAGCCAAAAGGGCAGAGCCGGAGGATCGGCGTGCCGGTGTCGTGACCAAAAATCCAATCCCTGCCGAAAACTGAGTCTGCTGCACCAACATCCTGCTGCTGCTCTGCCTTCAGTCAGATACTCTCACAGATTCACTCTGTGGACCTGACAGGTGTGAAGGCAACAAGTAATCAAGTATTTTTACTCTTCATTTTCCATTCAGAATCTTTACTTTTACAGAAACAGCAGGGCCGGGTATATAAACGACGTGTACGCGCAGAAAACAAGCGTCTCACACACAGAAACTGTCTGAGGACAGAGGATGTCGCTCACTGTACAGATTGTAAACCCACTGAGGATCTGATCGTGACATTCAGCTATCTAAATAAAATTTATTTGATTTGATTTGATTTGAGAATGTGAGGTGAGACTTCAGACCAGCCAACATGTTGATGAGGTGGACATTAAAATAGAAGGTTTCAGTAAAATGTCACTCAGAGGAACATCTCTAAACTGAATCCTGAAGCTGCTAAAGAAGCTCCATGATGTGATGACTCTTCTCACTGATGACTGGAGCAGCAGGCCATAAAATCAAGGAGGCCAATAACTGATAATACATTTGCAGTAAAAACTTTCATTTCTGTCTCAAAATGAAGAACAAGCGGTGATTGATTGAAGTACAATTTACTCAAGTACTGTTCTTAAGTTCCATTTATTTGTTAAATTTAGTCAATTTGCAGATTCATATTATTTTATTGTTTATAGGCTCTTCATGGTGACCTGTTACTGATCAGATAGTGACAGTGGGACATTGTGTGAGAAGATGAAGAAAGCACGTTTTTAGATTGATTTATTTTATCTGTAATCTGACAGTAAAATCACAGACACTGATCATCGGCCGAGACGATAATGGATCTGTCCCTAAACCAGAGGGAAGCTCTCAGACACCAGTGACTATTTCCATGAGATGGGTCGACCTGGTCCCACATTTGGACCCCGCCCCTGAGACCATGGGAGAAGTTTATATACAAACAGATGCTGAACTGCTGACACCTGTGTTATCGTCTCTAACTGATGCAGAAACATGAGCCGAAAAATGAACCCTGTTCTTAGATCACGTCCTGATCGGTTTACTCACTATAGTGAATAAATCAGTGAGGGACTGAACATTTACTGGGCTTCACTTCTAACCCTGATCACTGTGAAACTCCTCTGATCCTCTCATAGTAATAACAGGTTCATCTCTGAAGGTCGTCAGCTAACAGCTGGATCTTTGTCTTCCTTCGGTCTCATATGAACGAGGAAACCTTTTAATACATCTGGTACGTTTCTGCTCATCACCACATAGTGAGCATGTATATACAGAGTACAGTACACAGTACAGTGTAGAGAGTACAGTACAGAGTGCAGTACACAGTACAGTGTAGAGAGTACAGTACAGAGTAAAGTACACAGTACAGTGTAGAGAGTACAGTACAGTGTAGAGAGTACAGTACAGAGTACACAGTACAGTACAGTATACAGTACAGTACAGTACAGTACAAAGTACAGTACAGAGTACACAGTACAGTACAGTACAGTACAGTAAAGGACACTTGTTGTTCGGCCGATGAGACAGATCTTTATCTTCGTGTCCTCAGGGACTTTACATTTAGCAGCAAAATACTCCTGAACTTTATTACTTTATTGACACCACTGACACTCGACAGAGAGTCTGGGATAAAACTGAAACACACACACACACACACACACTCTGTCTGTCCGTCATTAGTGTCTCTCAGCAGGAGGATCAGATGAGACAAAAATAAGAAAACTGGGCTGGTGGTCAGGAGGAAAATCAATACCTCCATCTTTACTGTATGGAGGGGGAGGAGGGGAGGGGAGGGGAGAGGAGGGGAGAGGAGGGGAGAGGAGGGGAGGGGAGGGAGGAAGAGAAGAAGAAGAAGTGGAGGGCGAGGACGAGAGGATTCTGGGTAAATCCTGTCTTCAAATTACGTCAAAAAAATACAAAAATATATTATTATTGTTGTGTATTTCTATGTATTCGTGTCGTTACTGTGTGTATGTGTGTGAGTGTTTTTTTGGTACGTGTGTACTTGTTGGTGTGTATTTTCCATTTTTGCCAATGTGTATGTATTATACTTGTGTAAGCGATATATGAATGTTAGTTTTTGGTCCTAAAATCAATAAATCAATCAGTCAAATGGTGCTGAATTGACTTCGATTTTGTGTGTGGCTGAGACCCCCCCGACTGACCCCCCCTCACCCCAACACACACACACACAAACACACACAGATCCTGGTGATCAGTGTCCGACACGACAACGTCTTTGTTCAGATTTGAGGTCGACAAATCCTCTCAGCTCCGCCTGACGAATCACCGGACGAGGCTGCAGTGTGTGTGTGTGTGTGTGTGTTGGGGTGAGGGGGGGGTCAGTCGGGGGGGTCTCAGCCCGTCCATCGGCTATTAGCCACCACGTTATCTCTCGTTAGTCGTCTCATCTCCAACTCAAAGAGAATAAATAAAGAAGACTTTATTCCTCAGAAACACCCAAAGAAAAGGAGGGAGGCGGGGGGAGGGGGAGGAGGGGGGAGGAGGAGGAGGAGGGGGGGCAATGAAGTAAAAAAAAAAAAAAAACGCAGAAGAAGAAAATCTCCAATTCATTGAGATCAAGTCAATAACACTGTAATATTTATGAAGGCTGGAAGCCAGGCTGCCCTAAAACCCAAACTCCAGCAATCCTGAATTATAAATTGGTATTGATTTGTGTTGTGGGTGAGTGAGCTGCAGTGTGTGTGTGTGTGTGTGTGTGTGTGTGTGTGTGTGTGTGTGTGTGCAGCAGCAGGATGCAGCTCAGCTCAGCTGCTCGATTGTTTTCACGCTTTCACAGAAAAAAACTGTGGAGCTGCTTGTTTGGCAACAGTTTGTAACGCTGAACAAACACACAGAGAAGGTGGAGGTGTACCTGTGTGCACCTGAGTGTGTACCTGAGTGTGTACCTGAGTGTGTACCCGAGTGTGTACCTGAGTGTAAATGTGATTTTAGTGAGAGCTTCGATATTTCGTTCCTCTAAACTCTCGTTAAAGAAGCCTCTCCACGCTGCAGGTGACTCGCTCAGTCTCTTTATATCCGTTCAGATTGTCTGTGTCGTGTTTCTCTGTTTTTCTTTCCTCTCTCTGATTGGCCTCCAGACAGAAGACAGGTGTGTGTCACAGCCTCTAAGCTAAGAGATATCTACCTGTGGTTGTGTGTTAGTACAGTAAAGACTTTGAGAGAAGGTCGTCTGAAACATGATGTCGTAGCCTCTGACATCATGATTAATTGTAAAGCAGTTTAAATGTATCTGACCCCCGTCTTCCATGTTGTGTCGGCTAACTTCCCATTTAGCTCCTGGCTAATTTGAATAGAAATAAAATGATTCTATGGATAAATGTCTACGAACTAACAAATTACTTATAATTGGTTGGTTGGAACAAAGGTGAGAGAATCAAACACACACAGTGTAAACTTTACCACAGAAGAAGAAGAATCTCTCATCACTATGTGCATTTCAACAACATACATGAGTATTTTTATAGTCATCTATTCAAACACACAGTAAATGTGTTAATGAGGATTTATAAACTGAACACAGTCAAAGTTAAGACGACAATCAGACGTCAGAGTTTCCCTCAAGGTTCAGATCTCAAAGTGAATCTAAAGAAAACGTCAGTAAACATCTAAAACTACAAACGTGCACAATGTTTCAGTGTGTATGTGTGTTCAGCTTTGTGACATCAAATATGGATGATGCTGCCTCCTCCCTTTCGCATGTTGCATTCACACCCATAATGCACCAGCTCACACACACACACGCAGGCTGTGTTTAGCCTCGGCGCTGAGGTGGAGCTGATGGACGCCCGCTGCGGTGCGAAGGGATTACACGGCTCCGTACGGCAGGTAGAAACACACTCTGTCATGCTTCAGAGCTGCTGCTGAGAGAGAGAGTGTGTGTGTGTGTGTGTGTGTGTGTGTGTGTGTAATTATATAAAGTGACTGAGTATGAGGAGTGAAGGGAGGAGACTGTAAAGGGTCAGCTCACCCACGCAGGACCCATACAACCATCCTCAAGACAGTAAGCTAACATTAGCCTCGCTAACAAGGCTAAGCCTGCTGTAATAAGGTAACCAGAGAAGACTGATAGCACTAAAGCTAACAGTGAGCTAACACCGTCAGTCACATGATCCTCTCCTGCTGCTCGCACTGACGCTTTGATGGACAGAGCTTCTACGTCTGAAAAGTGAATCCAGTGCTGAACTGCTTTAAACCTGCCGATGTCCAGCAGGGGGAGTCCACTGGTTTCAAACACAAGTCTGATTGTATGTAAGCTTATGAGAAAATGAGCCCAATTCTCACTTGATTTAATACCTCAGTGAACAGTTTCCTAATGAGTTTACGGCCTCAATCTCTAGTTTACATCGTCTTCTAACTGGGACAATACCTGGACACACCTGGACACACCTGGACACACCCTTAAGAGATTGACTCAGCTCTTAATGTGAATACAGTCCACTCTGCAACACACCTGTACAAAATACTATTAAAGCCAAAAGACAGACAGACAGACAGACAGACAGACAGACGGGTGTTTTGGTCGTTATGTAACTCAAACCGTCGTCTCTCCTCCCCAGCGACCTCCTCTCCTCCTGTGACTCCTCTCCCCCCTGCCTCCCCCTCCTCCCCCCATATCACATCCCTCCATCTTTATATAGAAATCAATACCCTGTTAATCTGCCCTCCCTCCCCCTCCTCTCATCGTCTCCCCCACAACTGTCTCATTCTCACCCCTCCATCAGCCCCTCACCATCACCTCCCCCCACCTGTCCATCCACACCTCTCCCCTCTCCCCCCTTCCCTCACCCGTCTCTCCATCTCTCTTCCTGCTGTCGTCGTGTCTGGACTCGCCCGCCTCACATTTCACTCTTCACACCGCAGACATACACACACACACACACACACACACACACACACACACACACACACACACACATCGTTGTTTATTTATTATTTTCTCCACACAAAGAATCTCTGTCTCTCGCTCTCTCGCCCTCTCTCCCCCTCAGGTTGTGTGTTTTTCTGTTTTCTGGGGTTAAACGTCTGAAACAGCTTGAATATAAAATTATGTATTCATTAATAATTTAGTTAATAATATTTCCTTCTGTCCTCTGTGTTTAACAAAGCTTCAGTGGAGAATCTTTCTTCATGTCCTCTTCATGTTGCTGCACACACATCTCTAATATTTGTTTCAGTTAAACACACAGTATGTTATTTTGCTAAGCAGCGTGTTTTACAGTTTTCTTCACGTTATGTTTCGTCTCGTTCTCCGACTCCCCTCCTCGCTCTCTGATTCTCTCCTGGAAGTTATAGCGACAGGCGACCAAACGTTACCTCAAGGAAACATTTGAGATGTGTAAGAACACAACTCAACAACATACAGAACAAAGGTCCAGTCAGTTTCAGACATTTTAATGCAGAATTCCTACATGTTATGTCTTTAAAGGTGCAGTAGTATATTCTGGTGAAAGATAGTTGACTGTTGAGTGTAATTCAGAGAAATCTCAGTCATACAAATACTTCAGGTTTACCCTGAGCGTCAGTATTTTTGACGTACTGGGAAGGAGACTCAAAAATCTTCTTTCTCTCTCCAGAATCACCTTTAGGCTCAGATGTTGTGAGCAAAGATAGATGATTTAATATTAATATATTTCTTCTTCTTCTGTGTTTATGGCTGGATTGCAGACCAACTTTTAAGGTGCTTACCGTCCCGACTGTGCAGGAGTTTATAAATGTTGTGTTTGTTAAGTCAATAAAAGAAATGAGGCTTAATATTATCGACTCGTCATAATTCATATGTGATGTTTTGTCCGACCGACAGTCCAAAACCCAAAGATATTCAGTTTATTATTATTGAAGACAAAACCAAAGATTATTCTCATTTGGACCCAGAATGGAGACTGTAGCCAGTTACATTTGTTCAAATACATTTTTTATCAGTTATCAAAATAGATGATAATTCATTTTCTGTCAGTTAAACTATTCGTTTCAGCTGTGCTGTGTGTCTATTACACCTGATGTCTTTGTGCACCGACGCCTTTTTATTCTGTAGCAGATATCTCAACACCTTTCAGGCAAATCCTCCAAGAACTCAACAAACTAAGACAGAAAAATCTGTGAAACGGTTTTAATGAACGCTTTAATTAAAATGAGCAAGAAAAGCTCAAATGAAATGAAACTAATGAGAGTAAAAATACCCGGAATAATACGAACTCACCAACAAAATGAGTCAAACCAACATGGCGGCACAACCATTAACCAATCACCAGTGATCATCCCGTCCTCTGACAGGAAGTAGAAGAAGAGCCAAACAGACGTCAGATAACACACCAACAAGGATACACACACACACACACACACACACACACACACACACAGACACACACACTCCCCTCCCCCACATCTGCTGGCGAGGCAGGAGCCCACGGATGGTCGTCCTTAATTAGCCACACCGCACTCATATTCCTGATTAAACCGCTGCAAATGTGTGTGTGTGTGTGTGTGCGTGTGTGTGTGTGTGTGTGTGTGTGTGTGTGTGTGTGTGTGTGTGTGTGTGTGTGTGTGTGTGTGTGTGCGTGTGTGTGTGTGTGTGTGTGTGATGGAAGGTTATCAGTGCATTCTTAATTGGGAAAACACTCGAGTGATTAACAGGAGGAAGAGGGGCGAGCGAGCTTGGGAATGAGTGGCAGAAAGAGAGAGAGCAAGCAGCGTGTTGATGTCCTGAATACTAACAGCTCCGACCCACTAAACTAAACTCAGAGCCCGCGTCTCCGACCCGACTCACTTTGTTTTCTCAACCTCTGTCAGGGCCGGACGCACCGGCACAAATCTACACACCCCATCCACCACAGCTCACCTACAGAACCTGAAGACATCCAGAACCACCTGCATACAAGATGAGTTTAGATCTCACGTTTGAAACAAAGAAAGAAATCCAAGAAATCTTTAAATGTCTGACACACAACAAGAAGTCAGCGATCTGAGTTGGGACGTCACCACAGCTGATTACCACCAGAGAACAAGTCAGAGGCAGAAGAACCAGAAGGACAAAACTCTACAAGATCATCAGCAGCCTGCAGATGAATCCTGAGGACACGTCAGACAAGATGATCAGAACATTGAGGGGGAAGCTGGATGATTAGTCGACATGTTGGGATTAATGGTGCATTCAGGTGCTCCTCGGACAGTCCCACCTCCCGAGTTGGGAGGTCGTTCTTCTGACTTCAGAATGTGGAGCAGCATGGACACCAAAAATAAGCTGTTTTGCATTTTATCACGTTTAAACAACATGTGACATTTTCCAGTATTTGAGTGACAAGGAAGAGCAAAGGAAACGATACAATTACTCTATAATACACGACTCTGGTAAAAGTTTCTCAACATCAACCTGATGTTGACTTTGGTTGCCATGTTTCAGTGTCACGTGACGTCAACTCAGCAAACATTTTCTCCAATTCTGCAAGTTGTAGTTTCGACTTCAGGGAGAATTCACGTGAGTTTTCTCACTCAGAAAAATGTTTTCCCGATAATCTCAACAGCAAATGAACGCACCCTGAGTCAAGATCAGATAAGATCAATATCAACTAGGACAATAAATCAATCTCAACATTAGATTTGGGGCCTCTGGATTATGTTTTGATGGAGGAATCTATCATCTGTAGTCTGTGTCAGATGATGGTGTGTGATTTAAAATGCATCCATGCACAAACTACAGCGACAATAAAACATTTGTTTTCTTTTAGTCTTTAAGTATCTGAATTTCTACTGTATCAGTGCTGACAATGACTTTATTTAACCAGTACGACTCAGATGAGATCGATTAATATCCTGGTTTGGTCAATTTCTAAAATTCATACGTTCCTTAAAAGCCTGTTGATGTCGTGACTTTTATATTAATCAAAATATCTTTCCATCGTTCTGTCCGTCTATCTTTGGTTGTTTGATAGTAAAACGTATAAAAAGAGAAAAGAAGTGAGTTTGTTGCATTGAATACGAGCTCCTGTTTACAGCAGCAGCTTTGTGTGTTTGTGTGTGTGTGCTGAGATTAACAAGGTGATTTGCCTTGAGGGGGTGAGGTGCATGCTGGGAGGAGGATTTGGCGAGGGGAAGAAGAAGGAAGAAGAAGCGGTGGTGGTAGTGGGGGGGCGGTGGGGCTCCCAAAGTTCCCATGATCCCCTGGTGAGCGCCCCGCCCCGCCCTGGACGGGGTGGGGGGGCGGTGGGGGATGTTGAGGAGCTGCTTCCAGCTGAGCACCGCTGGATGTTGACACCGAGGCGGCTAACGAACCTGCAGGTGGTGATGTAATCACATTTGGCCTTAATTCCTCAATCCAATTAACAGGAAGTGGGAAAGAGCTGATGGGACGCATTCTGTTCTGGTCCGCTCTGAACCGGGAAAGGTTCTGGTACAGTGTTGGATCATTATATGGGGACATCAGTGTCGTCTTCTCCTGGTTTTAAAGGCTCATTACAGTAAAGTGATGTCATTGTTCTGATACTTCACCCACGAAGCCATTAAATTCACATTAATGATGATTATTGATCAGAAAAAACCACCAACAGTCATCCCCACAATATCGATATCAAGGTATGTGGTCAAAAATATTACAATAATATTTTAAGGTCATACTGCTCAGACCTACTTTTGTGTTTTAATCCCTCAGTATGCAGATAATAGTGTTAAATGATTAGTCGATTGTCAGGAAAACAATCAGCATCTATTCTGATAAATGATCAATATAGTGAGTTGTTTTTAAAGACAAACAAAAAAATTAATAATAATAATAATAACAAAAATGCTGTTTTTAGGTGATTCTTAAGGTGAGCTGTGAGAGGACATTTATAATAAATAGATAAAAAGTTCTTAATGTTCAATTTTGTAAATTAGTTTGAAATAAAAAAATTATAATTAAATTTTCATATTTAAATATTTTTCAGAACTGATAAAACAAGGTAGTTAAATTACGTGTTGCTCTTTATTTTTGTGACAGGTGTTTATCTGGTGTTGTGATGAAGATAAACCGGCTCAGCTGTGCAGGTGCAGGTGAAGGCTGGTGGGTGACACACTGCAGGAAACACATTATTTAAAGGAGCTCACTGAGTGAGGAACAGACATGGACACGACATCAACACCTGTTTTATTTTGGTCAACGATGGAATCAGAGTTGTGATTAAAAGATTTTCTGATTTCAAAATGAGCCGTGTTTTTTTTAATTTTTGGACTCAGTGTCTCAGTTTGGGCCGTCATGATATCACGACGAACACATGATGATATATGAACACATTTTGTTCGTTATTTCTTTATTTTAGGATTTCTTTATTTTTTATTTATAATCTTTCTCCATTTCAATCTCGTTTACTTTAACAGTGTTCTGATTCTGAGAAAACACTCAAGGACTTGTGAGATTGTCACATGATCTCTGATGTCAGCTGTCATGAATTCATCACGTTCATATTTCAGATCTGATGGATCCAAACTCAACCAAAAACCAGCTCAACAACCTGGACTTCAGGTGGATCGACTCATCGACCCCTCAGTCTACCAGCTCACCTCCACCATCCATCATGTCTGTACAGTATGTAAACATCACCCCTCCTCCCCCTCCCTCCCCCGTCCTCCCCCCTCCTCTCCTGTGGTAAATGGCTGTGGGCACCCCGGGCCACTGAACATTTCTCCCTGGATCACATCAAACCTGACCGAGCCCCCGAGGGCCCCCGAAGGCCCCGGCTGCACCAGGGCCTAATGGAGACACCCAGACACAGGGACAGGTTACAACCTCCACCCACCCCACCTCCACCACACACACACACACACACACACACACGCACGCACGCACACCTGAACATCTGAGAGACAAAGCAAAGCTCAACTCTGCAGTCGATCAGACAGAAGACGAAGAGCTGCAGAGAAAAAACTGAGGCTTGTTTTCTGGAGAGGAAAGTTTGTGGAAACAGAGGCAGAGGTCAGTCATGAGATCTGATCCCAGAGCTGCAACACACACACACACACACACACACACACACAGTCATTCCTCTGTACTATTTTTGTTAATCTTGTCGGTCACATAAAGTAAACACGACTCTAAAAACAGGACCGACTCTTAACCTCTCTCCTCTCTCTCTCTGTCTGTTTCTGTCCAGATTCATGGTTTTAATAGAATCTTTGTCCTCACAACATCAAATGTTTTAAATTAAATGTGATTTACAGCTCAGTGAAGTGCAAACACAAGAAAACATCATGAAGGAATCAACATGAACATCTGATTCTGATCTGCAGGAGAGAAACTCTGAATGTGCCAGCAGACCACAGAATGGGGATTGATTAGTGTTGTGATTGGTGTTTATTGATTCAACTGAATCTGAACTCTTCGTGTCAGTAAAGGCAATTCTTACAAATAAGAAACACAATGTTTTAACCCCTAAAGACCCAACATAGATCAGGTTTATGTCTTTTTTGGGGAGGAATGGGGGGAAAAATCCATGCTGTGATGGTATCGTGAACAAAAGTGTCTCAGTCAGACCCAATTTATGCAATTCTGAGACTGTTTATGGACCCGAGGATGCCGAAATATTTGGATGCAACATTTTTAGAGTGTCTAGAGTTTAGAGTGAGAATGTCTGTAAAGGGAAGAGTCTGGTATTTTTACATGAGAGGTCATCGGACCTCTTTGAAACCTGCCATGCCAGTTTCTCCCTCACCAAAATGTAGCCTAACTTTGGAGCATCAATTAGCTCCTTTCCTACAAACTTGCGTGATATAGATGTTGAGTTAAGAAAATAGACACACATCAAAGATTTAATTCCTGCACCCGTCATATACATATATATATATATATATTCTTCAAGCTTTCTTAGTTCTGGGTCTTTATTTCAGACACTCATCCACGAAAAAAGGCACGTATAGAAAGATCATTCTCATGATTTTATGAATCAGATCATTCAAGTTGAAAAGACAATGAAGCATGCAGTCCTACATGGTGTTTACCGATGGATGTCTGATGTCTGTAGTTAAAAATAGTGTACCACAGTCTCTTAAAGACAGTGATGCTGTCCGAGGTTGCTGCTGGCCGATTGGTCCCAAAATCAGATGTAAACTAGGTGTGTGTCCTTGTGCTCAGCTGTGGCTGTGTGTGTGTTGGTGAATAATTCAGTGTGAACATCAGGCCACCTGCTGCAGCGTCCAGCCACCATCTATATTTTACAGCCCAACCTCAAACACAAACTCGCCCCAAATTCACACCAGATGCAGGACATCAGAGGTCTGTGAGGAGCGTCCAGCCTGACCTCCATCACTGTCTGTCTGTCTGTCTGTCTGTCTGTACTGGGTGGACAGAACAGAGACAGACAGGTGCCTGCTCATCAGAACTGATGGTTGAGGACTTGCGTCAGTACAGAAGCCGTTACAAACCCCATCTTTCTATCAGAACCCACCTTCAAAATAAAACACCATCACCTGATTCCACTTTACCCATGATGCGTTTCCTCTACAGGTCCATGTCGGCGCCATAAAACCCTATTAACACGTCATCGCGATGACGGTTTCCTTCAATAACACCATAAACCTGAAATCTCGCCGCAGCAGTTGACCTGCATGTATCCACCGTCACCCACATCCTCAATTCAAATTACCCAGAAACCCCTGCGGCAACCTCCGGGCCTTCCTCCCCTTCTGACTGCCTCACCCTCTCCCTCACCCTCACCCTCTCTCTCTCTCCCCTTTCAATTTTAGCCTCGCCTGCCCAGTAATGTCCTGCTTTTATTGTAAATCTATACTCTTAATCTGGCCGGCTCCGATGGGCCTCGCTCGTCCGATCAATACACTACGATTGCTGGGAAGGGTCCACAGGGGCAGATAACCCCCCTCCACCACCACCAACTCCCACCCCCCTGTGGAGTTAACCCTCCAAAGGGTCCAACGCACACACACACACACACACACACACACACACAGTGAAACGTGACTTAAAGCTCCTCATCTGAAATCACATCCAGAGATTTCACCCAAAAGCACGGATGGTAGCTTCCGAGGTGGATGTAAAGATTTCCATTCTTTACACACAAGTGTGATCAGTTTGAAGTCGTGTGATTGGATGTTTGTTAGTGAAATGCACCCTGGGAGTTGTACTTGACTTCCCTCCTTCTTAGCTTTGACTTTTTAATCAATGAATCAGATGTTTGACTCGCAAAGATGCTGGTCGTCACGTCTAAACGACGCCCACAGCTGACAGTCGGCCCTTAAAGGTTCAAAGGACGCTGACTGGTGACAACTGCGGAGGATATTTATGTTGTTAAATGGCCAAAAAGAAAAAGTTACAGTGATGGCTGCCAAGCCAGAGACCACTGTTGGAGATGGCGTTTCAACATTTGTAAGGGTGTTTTCAATGAAATGTCAGGACATTTTCCAGCCATGTTTGTGCCGACAGAACCAGGTATTTTCAGACAAAGCACGGTCTTTTTCTAATGCTAAGTGGTTTTTTAATCAGGCCATCAGCAATGAACTATAACATTTCAACATATCTGTGGTTTGCGGAAGTGTATGTTAGCACCGAAATTATTCTAATCTGTCTCCAGATGAATCGAGGTGACGTCGCTGAATTAAAGTACACAAAAGAATAAAAACACAAAAGAATAAAAAGCTGACATGAAGGAGAGTAAACCAATAAAAGCAATAGAAAGCTCCTGTGTTGTTTCTTCCTGAATCGTGTCTTTAAATCAAACCTTCCTCTGTCTCTCTCTCTGCTGACGCTCGCTCGCTCTGCAGCCTCGTTTCTGCTCCCAGGAGACGATAAAGCATCTTAACTGTGAGACCAAGACGCTGTGCAGGAGTTTCTTTTTGCAAATGATGATTAATTCTCAGAACAGTCGGCACAAAAAGATAAAAACTCAGAGGTTGTTTTGAACCTCCTCAGCCTCGATTTTCCTCTTAAATTCTGCTCGGAAGGCAGCGGGGCTGATGGGAAATGTAGTTTTAATGTTTAATCTGACAGATTACGTGTCGTCACTGAACACGACTAAAACATATCAGGTCTGTATTTAAAGATATATATGATTATTTCGCTTTTTGTAGAAAAGTAAGGGGGCGTGGCCTGTTGCTGAGAGACCCACTGATTGGCTGGTGACATCAGGGGCTCCAAGTTCAATACCAGGAGGTCAGAGGTCGCTCTTCATCACTCTAAACTCTCTACAGATGACATCAAAGCTGCAAATGGCGTTAGAGGAACAAGTGGTGCTCTGAGTGTGTGTGTGCGTGTGTGTGTGTGTGTGTAAAGGGGGGGTCATGACCTCTATGTAAGGCCCGACCATTAAAGCAGGAGGGTGATGGTCAGACAGTGGAGGAGGGGGAGGCTGGAGAGGTGTGTTCTGGGTAATTAGAGCTCGGCCTCCTCGTACGCTCTGACACTCTGTGGCAATTTATTGCCCCGCTCGGGCAACTTGTCCACCCATCTAATTGCAATATTAGCGTGTAATAACGGCGCTGTTACGGCGATCCGTCAGCGCCGCGTTCTGCTGCCTCGGCAGGATTTCGGCCATTAGCCGGCAAACGGAGGAAACAAAGCGACCTCTGAGAGGAGCATCAGCACACATTTATATTCACACACACACACACACACACACACACACACACACACACACACACACACACACACACACACACGTACACACGTCTGTTAGTGTACGACAGCATCTCTTTGTCCGAGATAAAAGAAGTTCCTGTTTTCTGGAGTGAAGCTTGTGTTTGTTCTGAATTAAAGGATCAGTTCACTCAGTTATTCTCTCACCAGGAATCTGTCTGTCTCTGAGGTTTCTGTTCCTCCACACGAGCACGAGATGGAGTTCAGTTTTTGGAAGATGACATTTTAAAAAAATCAACGGCAAAATCTCTCACAGAGTCGACAGCTGTGTCCAAAAACCCTCCGTCATTCATCCACTGCTCCTCATGTGAAGACACTCGATAGTTTACTCTGAGCAGTAAGAAGATATTCTAATACTGATAAGGTTATCGATTATTGGTTTGAGTAATTTTTTAAGACAAAAGGCCATAAATCTCTGCTGTCAGACATCTGAGGACGACAGTTTTTAACGTTTTCTGTATATTTTCACACCAATTCCTCAATTATCTAAATAGTTGATGATTAATTAAATAGTTGACAACTAGTCAATGAACTGCTGCAGCTTTACGTTGTTCTGACAGTTATAAATTATAAATAGAAAAAAAAATGTTGTTTGTTGTTAATGATTCACTCTGGAGAGTTTAAATGTGATGTTTGATGTTTGTAAATGTGCCACAGTGATGGAGGACATCGTCAACCAACCATCAACCAAAACTAAATGTTTCTCACCGGACAACAAGCTCTCAAACACACCAACGCTGTGATCAATCTGTTATTCAAACATCCAATCAGCATCAGGAGGTCAAAGGTCAGAGGTCACAGATGACGAAATGGATGGAGAAAATGTTCATGAGCCTCAAACGATCTGAGACGACGGAGGAGAGAAATAAAACAAGAAAAATGCAAGAAGGAGAAACAGCGTTGAGTTAAAGATAAAACATGAAGATCAGTGTGTGTGTGTGTGTGTGTGTGTGTGTGTGTGTGTGTCAGTTTGATTTACTCCAGCGAGACGTGAATTCACAACATTAAACCGCTTTACTGTAGCTACTGAGCTACATCATTTGCATGATGGGTCACTAAACACACTAAACCACCCCCCAACTCTGCCCCCCCACCACACCATGTAGTGTGTGTGTGTGTGTGTGTGTGTGTTGGCGAGGTCACTGTAATAAATCCTGCATTTCTTAACAGGCGCTAAAATGCAGAGAAACCAGCGCCGCTGCAGTAAATCACAGAAGACGACTGACACAGTGTGTGTGTCTGCACATATATGTGTGTCCGTGTTACACTGTGTGTGTGTGTGTGTGTGTGTGTGTGTGTGTGTGTGTGTGTGTGTGTGTCCATTAATATGCAGACAATAGCTGTAAGTGTATTCCCTGGGTTAGTGGACTAGTATCACTGTCCTGTCGTGTCCTAATTAAAGCTGCAGAGGAACAGCTAAATGATTTCAGACATTTTCCAGCAGCAGCAGCAGTTTGTTCTGATGTTACAGACAAACAAACTGATATTAGTGTGAACACACAACAACACAACAGACACAGCAACGCAACGGAGCTGTCTGGATGTGTCAGTATATTAAGGGTAACAGGCTGCAGGATAAAGACACAACAACATGGCTGCCTCAGCTCTGGGGTTCAGTCCGGTCAGGTTCTTCAGGAGGAGACAGTTGAACATTCAACAGTTAAATCCACAACCTGCACAGAATAAACCTCCTGTTCAGTAAAATGTTTAATCTGCTGCCTTATCATGTTTCACTAAACCTGACCTCCAGCAGAACCTCCCCTGGACCACCTCCCAGCTTCTGTTCCGCATTCTCATGATGTTACATAAAACATCAGTCAGCTCTGGAGGAGAGTCTGTGCAGGTCCAGACCTTCAGGAGGAATAAACACCTGGAGTCACATCAGATTCTGTTCTGATCCGGAGCCGTTCACCGACGGGAGGAGAGCTCAGAGATTACTTTGTAACTGTTTATCAACCTGACTGCAGCAGTGATCCGGAGGTGACCTCCATTGTCGGGTGTTTCTGTTCTGTAATGTTGACCGCTGACTGGAGCGGGAGGGGAAATGGACTTTACTTCATGAACGTAACGTTACAGAGAGGAGACAGAGAACCAGAACCAGAACCAGAGTCTCTGCTGAGTGCTGATTTCACTCAGAGCTTCGCCTGAATGAAAATCTACCTGACGTGACTCGGACCAGGTGTTTTAGAGTTTTCTTCACGTTACATTTAGTCTCGTTCGCTGACTTCCTCCCTCGCTCTCTGACTCTGAAACTATAAAATAACATATCTTCTTACTTTCACCTCCTCATCTTGAAACAGAGGACGGTTCAGAGTCACTGTACAGCTCTGCCAGCGGTACCCACAATGCCTTGAGTCTGTAGATGTTGGATGTATAGAGTCCATCTCATGTGTGACAGAACACACAGAGAGGTGACAAAACCTCTAAAAACACCCATCAAACACACACACACTCCAACACACACACAGCCGGAGGTGAGAGGACGCACAGTGTGTGTGTGTGTGTGTGTGTGTGTGTGTGTGTGTGTGTGTGTGTGTGTGTGTGTGTGTGTGGACTCACTGATGGAGTCCTACTGTGGCATGTACCAACATGTATGCACTGTATGTATTTTCTTCTATAGATGCATTCAAGTTGGTGTGTGTGTGCTCATACATATGAGTGCGTATCACCTTTGTGTGTGTGTGTGTGTGTGTGTGTGTGTGTGTGTGTCCTGGCTGCGGTCCAAGGCCTCTCTAACGAGCCAACATGGAGTTTGTACTGACCCCCTCTCCTCCCCCTCTCCTCCCCCTCTCCCTCCCTCCTGACCTCCTCTGAGGTCATTGGCTTGACCCGACCAATCACAGCCGGGCATTGTGACGGACAGCCGCCGACTCCAAGGACGCCGAGGGCGGAGGGATTAGACGGCGAGGACGAACGGCGTGTTAATAAAGGATTGTGATGCTGATGTTTGGAAGCTTCTGATTGGCTGTCGGGCGATAATATTCACACTGAGGGACGGCGGGAGTTTTCATGTGGCATTGGATGAAAAATAAATGATCACCGCTCGTTATAAAACACATAAAGTCAAAAGGTGTACAACAATATATATATTTATATCAAACTAGAAACTCGCACTGTTCACAGGTGACAAACTGAAGGATTTCACACTGAGAGGAAGAAGCTGTAACAACTCAGAGGAGATAAATATCCTTTAAAACACTTAGAGACTCATTGTTCTCACAGTCAAATGGAAACGCACAGACATGAAACACATTTTTATAGATTCAGAGTGAAATACACTACCTGAGGATATCATTATCACTATATCATTATCAAATGAAAGTCAGTAAATCCTCTTGGAAATCATAGAAAAAAGACGTTCCTTCTAACTGCAGAAGTTGCCTGAGAATTATCACATTTAAGTTTTCTTCAGGATCAAAGTAATCTGGTAACACTCGTCTGTACGTCCATGGACACACTGCAAACAGGAAGTGCTTACAGATAATTCGGCATACTTTTGGAGACTATTTGACTAAATGTGAACAAATATAGGCTAAAATACAAGTTGTATGTCTCATGATCCAGGAACAATATATTGGGTAAAAAAAGGACTTTAAAAAAGTCCTGTTATTATCAGATCAATCACCTGAGTTCTTAATATCAATCTGTTATCTTTGTCACATTAAATCCAGCTCGTATTTAATGTTAGTTTGAGGAAGGGTTGCGCTCCGACTGCAGCATTTAAACCTGATTCTTCCGCATGTGTTGATTGAACAATTCACACAGTTGAGCGTCTGTCGGAAGTGAGAGGTGAGGAAGAAGAAGTGAGACGCCACGAAACAGAAACAGGAAGAAACAAAAGAATCAGACGGATGTTTGGACAAAGAAGACAAAAACATAAAGAGCAACAGAACTCAAGTGTTTCATGTTTTACATACAAATACTCACATTTTAGAAGTTTCTACTGATAATCTAAGTATCAGTGTGCAGAGACTTGAGACTGTACGAGTATCTTCATGTCAAAATCACTCAATCATCTCACTCATGGTTCTGGTTCCAGGAACCAGAATATTGTCACAGAAAGAAACAACTTTTCACAGCGTCTCCAATTTGCTCTTTAGCAGCTGATCTCTAACAGCCGAGACAAAATAACTTAGTTTGAAAACATCAAGAACAAACTCAGAAGCTCAACTTTTAAGCTGACATGGATGAGAAATCCTTCACATGTTCAGACAAAATGGAAATTTGTGCATCTACATCTCCACGACAACTGCGTGACTCGATCTGCTGCTGAAGATCACGACACATGATGCTAAACGGACCTTGTAGTGAGATTATTTTGTCAACTAAACCAAGAAAATGTCTTTGTCAGAAACAAACCAAACTGAGTTCATTCTTCATGTTGGAAAATGTTGCTTGAAAGTAGCTCGAAGCTCAACGTCCACTTACTCAATAAATAAAGTTAGCCATGAATCAATCTTTTCCATTTTGCTCCTCAGACGTCTTGTCAGGCTCAAACATGTAGATAAATCTCATCGACTCATGAAGATCATGACATATGGTCAAAAGCTGCATAAAAAGGCAGTCAGCAGACCTTTGAGTTCTCTTTAATTAAACATTGACTGTGATGGATTATCTTCCTTTTCAAGCTGACTTTAACAGAAATGAAATGAAACCAGTGACAGTCTGAGAGGAAGAACTGAAGATGATTCGAGAATGTAAAGAAGTTGGTTTGGTTCTGTATGCAGAATAAAACAGATTCTGATCCGCTTCATGATCAGAGAACAAGATTCACATCCAGGCAACAACTGAAGCTAAAAATGATTCAAATCAAACTCCCAAAAAAAAAGTATAAAGACAGAATCCTTCATTATAAAGAGACCAAAGATTTCATCATGTTAAACATCAGCTCCAATCAGATCATCTTCACACTCTGACCACCTGATGTAACATGAGACCTGAGCCGACTGCATGAATGAGACAGTGTGTGTGTGTGAGAGAGAGAGAGAGAGAGAGAGAGACAGGTGTGTGAGGTATGAAGCCACACTCAGGTGAGTTCCTACCTGTCGATGATGACGGGGTCAGAGGGCGTCTCGTTGCGATTTCCGCAGCTCTTCTTGTCACAACACCGACTGAAAGAGAGAACAACACACTGAGTTTTATTATGTTTCAGATACTAAATTCTAAATATTTTCAATATTTTTTCACATATTCAGTTTACAATAAAAGTGACAGTCATAGATTACACTGCAAGAATATTCATCACAGAGTCGTTCCTACTTAAACAAAACAAGTTCAATTAATCCTTAGAAGGTCAATATTTCAGGGAACTGAATAAACTTTGAGTTATCTGGAAAATTAATACACAAGTGAATAAAACAGGTCACTGTGACAGAAGTTTGTTTATTTGTTTAAAGAAAAAAAAGACTCAAAATAAGAAAATAGATAGAAATATTTGATAATGTGACACAAGCAGCATAAACACTATATTTACTTTTTATAACTAATCCTTTTTTATTTATTTGTATTGTTTGTACAAACAATGGAGGTCATTCACTGATTTTTGAGGATGATTTCTACAGAACGAAAAACTAGAAGCAGTTGTCTGAAAATCAACAACTTTTAAACTCAAAACAACCAAAGTAAGGTAACTAAATTAAACTTTTATCTCTAATTTCCCTCAAATATCTCCCAGACTGCATCATTTCTCCCTGGAAACTTTAAAGAAATCATTTTGAATTCTGTGTAAAAAAAATGTGACTTTTATTTTGAAAAGCAGCATAGTTTCCCCTCTCTCTCACACACACACACACACACACACACACACACACACACGCTCTGTCCAGCTGGGTGGGGTCCAAACCAAGGTCACTGACAGTTGGACGACGCCCAGCGATGGAGGCACCACTGCGGCCCCCACCGACCCCCGGCGGCATCGCCCCTGACAACCAGCCAGCCAACCGGACGGCTGCTCGCCAAACAGCCGTCCAGGTAGCCAGAGGGCAAACTGGCCAACGAGTGTTTCGGCGGAGCAGAAGACCAGGAGCTGGTCCACGCGGTCTGTGGAGGCATCCGGAGGGAGGAGCGCTGGGTTTCTGCTCCAGCTCCGCAGGGGGCGGGTGGAGTCTAATGAGGCTGCTGGTGTGGCGGGTCAGTGTGGCATGTTGAACAGCAGCACACTGAATCCAACACATTAATATCCATCAGACAGGAAAACCTGCTGGAAACAGTGGTCAGATGTACTGCTGTCAGTGAACACACCACGGAGTCAGTCAGGGCGTGTAACTAGGTACATTTACTCAGTTAATGTACTTAAGTACAGCCTTAAATTACTTATTACTTAAAGGTTTAAAGTTTTAACAGAGAAACGGTCAGTGTAATAAATCAATGAATTATTTTAATAACATGTAAAGATTATAGGTAATAAATTGATTTATTTCTTTAACATCATCACGTTTTAAAGTCAAACTAATTATAAATAATTACAATCATTTCTCAAATCATCTGCTGTCTGTCTCACTATACGATCGATCAGTTCATTGATAAATGGTCCACTATAACTGACAACATCGATCAGTATCAGCATCTTTAAGAGACGCCTTTATTTTGAAATTCTCACAGCACATCCTTGTCACCTTTTCCGTTTCTGTTCCAGAACAATAAGATGAGGATCTACGTTTGGAAATATTCTGGATTTTTGAGAAAAGACAAGTAAACAGACGACCGGAGGATCTCTCTCAGTCCGTTAACTTGCTAACTGCTATGCTAATTTATGCTAACAAGTAACAAAAAACAATTGTTTTGTCTCCTTGACAGTTGTTGTTAAGCTGTGTTTTTCTTTTTTATGTTAGTGGATGTAAACTTGAGTGCTTAAAATTATTTACATGCTTTTTTCATTTTATGGCTAAAAGTGGTAACTGATGACATCGTCTCATGTTGATCGAAGGCTCCTGGATCGAATCCCGTCAAGCTCGTATCATGGCAGACTTTGTGAGATCAACAAATATCGTATCATAATCCAAAGAATCGATATTATATCGTGATGAACTGGTGATTCACTGACAAACACACCTTTACCTGAACCTGACCTGTTTCCAGGTGTATCTGCTGTCTGTATAATGAAGCGTTAATCAGCTGCTTCAACATCTTTTTAACGATAAAAATAATTATCCAGTCATTAATTAAATACTAACGCTTGCAACCGCTGCCTTGTTTCAAGTTCAAGTTCAACATAACTGTAGCGTGTGCGCTCTGTAAATCGTCCAGGTGCAACATCGCCCTCACAGTTTAGTTCCACCTTTTCATTCAGTCAACATTATTTTTAACCTTTAGACTTTCTGGAGGATTTCTCATGATTCTGGTTCAAAACTCTTCTCATCACAACTCTTTTTTATTTTATTTTAATAATAATAATCCATTAATGAAACAGTCATTCTGCAGCACAGTGAGTTTCACTTTGGATCATTTCAACATAAATAATATTATAATTATACTTAAAGGAGCAGTGTGTAGTTTTAGAGAAGAAATTTGAGCTCTGAAGTTTAATATTTATAATATTAATGAGGTAATAATACAAACTGTTTCCATCAGTGAATAAACCAGCTGTTCTCAGAGGAAAATAAGGTCCCACAACACTGTTTGAAGCTAGAAAGGTGGCAGGGTCCGCCACATATAAACACAGTAAAACAATATAAATTGTGTTGTCCTTTAAGGTCAGTTTGTTTATTCAGTCATGAAAACAAAGAGAGTTTGATTATTTAGTTTGTTTAGGCAGAAATAGAATCAGCCAATGAGGATCCTTCTCTTGTGATAACATGCTGCAGACGAGTTTTTACGCTGTGGTTTTTCTCCTCTGACACGAGAAGATTTGAGTCTCAGTCAGTGAAACATTTTCAGCCTCAGAGGAAATATTCACATGTTTAAACCTCCGAGACAGAAGTGTAAGAAGTTTGTCAAAATGAATTTATGACCCTAAACATCAGCTGACATGTAAATATGAAGAAGTGACAGAAGTGATGCATCCATCATTAATAACAACACCATCCTGACACCACATCTCATCTCTGCCTGTAATCTCCTGACAAGCTGCTCCACACAATGAATTCATTTTTTTTTCTCCCTTTCTTATCGCTGTGAGGGTCATTAACATATCTTCCGGTAATTCTTAAAAATTAATCATATTGCATATGACCCGCAACGTCCAATTACGCTCCTGCATTCGCCCCATGCTGTCCTGAATCAAATTGCCATTTGACAAACAAGCGTCAAATCGAGGCTGCGAATGCCAAATGAGACGCTTTATGAATCATTTATCGCGCCGTTTGATCTCTAAGTACAGAAAAATCATAAACTAAGCGCTGTGTTTGT